>NC_046658.1:7279033-7298899 GCF_010883055.1 Belonocnema kinseyi
CTCTTTCTTTGTTGCCGGCTTGTTCTAGCTGTGGTAGAGTAGGCGTTCCGCTTACATAGCCCCTGTTACGGAGTAGTTCAGCATGGTTTCGCAGACGTTGCTACGAAAAGTGCGATAGCACAGGGTGTTTCTCGCACCACAGAGCATGCAGCCGTGCCATGTAACCCCGTTAACGGGCCACACTCGCTTCGTAGCAATCTAGCAAGTCGTGATTCAGTTGCTCCGTCCACCCAAAGGTCACGAGATCCCGCCGATCCATTGCATTGAATCCATTTTCATTGGCTCCCCCAGCTCTAGATTGATCGGCATTGTTGGCCGACCCATTGTCGGGAGCCCTGCGCATTCTGTTGTTTTGAACTGCACTTACTAAAACTTTGTTTGGTGTTGTCATTGTTGTTCCCACGATAAGCTAGGGAAAGGGGTTCGTCCATCCTTGTAGAGCCTTGCATGCAAGGATAAGGCTGCGTACTCTGAGAGGTCGCCCGGTATCCCAGAGTCACCGTTCTAGACACCTCACCCAGGTGCTATTCAGCTTTCGGCACGGTTTTCACACCTCCGCTTGGGGGTTAATTCCTTCGGGACCACCCCTGGACAATTGTCCGCGACTGCCTATTTATTTTTGTAACCATATTCAGCAGAAACCCTTGCGTAGAAACCGTGCGTAGTTTTGTTTTAAAACTTTATTTCTTCTCCCTTTCTTCTCTTTCTCTCCTCTTCAGCCCTTTTCTGTTCCATTTGTGCTTGTTTGAAATTATTGTATAGCAACCAGGTTTTTTTGTTGCAAATTTTGAAATGTTCTATTTGTGCTTTTAATTTTAATTCTTTTAATTTTTGTGACATCATCTGGGGTGTTGCCTGGCCTATCCTTGTACTTGGATCTCCTTCGGCATCTTACTTCTCCTGCTGATTCAAGTTTTTGAATGTGCTGCGGATGTGGTGGTGGTGATGGTATTTTAGGTTGTTTTCTGATGCTCCCTGAGCGATATTGTTGAGCCAGATCCACGCTAAGCAATTTGCTAAGTGCTCCTCAAATTTTTGTTTGTCTGCCAATTTTTGGCAGAGGTAGCACCTTACTTCTGGTTCAATTTTCTAAATGGGGAAGAAAAAGAGAGAAAAAACGTTTCTACTGTCTAGATTTGTCTTTGGAGTCAGTTCTGTGTGCTATGCCATTGATCCTGGCCCCCTGTCAATACTTAGTTGCTAACCCTTAAAGTCTCAAGTTTTTTTTAGTTTTTTTTGTGTGTATTAGTTATTTTCTAGCTTAAAGTAATTTATGTTTCATTCACCTATGCTCTTTCCTTTGAGGTTTTTTAATTCATATATCGTTTGGGAAATCTTTTTCCTAATAATATATGGACGTTCATATTGGTCGTATAATTTACCTGATTTTTTATCTGCTCTATTTAAAAGTCTAGTTGTTCTTTTTAATACCTTATCTCCTATTTTAAATTCTACCGGTCTTCTTCTCAAATTATAGTTATTCGCTTGTCTTTTATTAGCTATGTCCAAATTTTTCTGGACTTCTTTTATAATTTGTAGCTTCCTAAGTCTGTCTGTCCATTTATCCACGCTTTGAAACTCTATTTCGCTTTCGGTTTCGAAATTTTTTCTTAGGGACTGTAGTGGTTCTAATTCGCGACCTAAGTTTTATAATGCTGGGGTGAACTGTGTTGATGAGTTTTTGCTAGTGTTTATCACGAACTGTAAATCGTCTAAGTGTTCATCCCAGGTGGAATGATCGTTATCTAGGTAGGTTTTAATAATTTGTTTAATTGTTCTGTTATAGCACTCGGCTGGGTTTGCTTGGGGGTAATATTTAGGTGCTTTAGTATGTTTAATACCGAGTTTTTCGGTTAATTCTCCTAATGTTTTATTGACAAATTCGGTGCCATTGTCGGTGTGGAGGATCCGCGGTGTTCCCCAACGCGAAATGACACGTTTGTGGAATTCCGACTCTTGTTGTTCCGTTAGCTTTTCTTATCGGAATTATCTCAACCCATTTTGTAAAAAGATCTACAAAAACTAGTAAATATTGGTTTTTTCTCTTTTTTGAAATCTGTAATGGTCCCATGATATCTGCAGCAATCATGGTCCACGGTTCTTCAACGATTCTTTTTCCCATCAACTCTAATTTCGGTTGGTTACTCGGTTTGGTTCTTTTGCATGTTTTACAAATTTTAACGTATTTGATTATTTCTGAATACATCCCTGGCCAGAAGTAGTACTCTGAAATTCTCGCCTGCGTTTTTTCTGAACCTAAATATCCTGTTTGTAAGTCATCGTGATTTTCTGGTAAAAGAGTAGATGTTAGTGGGTCAGTTCTGTTAAAAATAGAGTTGCGAATCTCGGATTTACCATTTTTCGTGTTCTTCCGGTCTTTCTGTAACTTGTCTTATTTTTACAGAGTACCATTCGTCCGTTTGGTCTTTAGTGTCCGCTTTTGGTTTTTCTCCCTACCGAAAGAAATCTGAGTTTTCTTTAGCGAAATAGCTTGGCCCATTTGAGCCTATAAACAAAGTCGATTTGAAGCAAAATAGTCTCGGAGATAGTTTAAGAGATTTGGGTCCTTTTCAAGATCCTTTTAGTGGTCGTTTTAAGAGTGGTGCAACGGTAATATAATGTTCCTTTTGTATTCGTCACGTACCGGGCGGGCAGAGTTATTTACAGTAAATGGTCGTGGCTAATCCGCTCTCCCTTTTTAAATTTCTCTTCAAATTATTAACACTTTTTTTAATTGATGAATTTTCTCATTATACTCATTTATAATTATAACTATTATACTGATATACAATTTTTTAGTTGAATTAAAAATGTTGTCTTTTTTGGCGTATCTCATTCCATTTACGAGAAACGTTCTATTAATTCCAATTTTAAGCATTAAAAAAAAAGTTAGATATCTGAAGTCATCGAAACACGTAGATTCCGAATTATTATGTTTTAGGCTGTTAACTATGAAATTTAAAAAAATCTACTTCTAAATTTTAATCCGAAAGCTTAACAAAGGACCCTTGAGTGTTGGCTACTCTATTCCGATAGCCTCTCTGCTTGTTATTTATGATCGTATTCTTATTTCAATTTCGGAAAGGATATTTTGAAGTCTTCAGACCATTTAAACGAGCTTCCTGGACCTTTAAAAATATCTACCTGAGTGCCTCCTGAAAATTTCTCTGAGCTTCTTTGACCTAAAGAAGTTTTAGTATATACTCAAAGATTCTTTTCGGTAGGGTTTATTGAAAAATATTGTGTGTCTCGACCCCGCCGGGGCTCCGCATACGAAAATCATTCCATTTTTGCATAAAATATCATGTGTCATTCCTGAGCAAACCTTTCATGTCCTTGTCCGCTGTTTACAGTACTTGGCTGTTAAAGCCGTGGTTTGCTGAGTCGTAACACAATATACTATTGTCATTATTTGCAAGAAAAGATCGTTATTTCCCTACCTACAAACGCTATATTTTTTAATGGTTCTCCTGATCTCGAAAGAGCATCAGGGACGAGATTTGAAATACCTTTTCGATATATGACTTCGTAGTCATATTCAAGAAGTTCCAGTGCTCACCTGGCTAATCGACCAGTGTGGTTTTTGAGATTATGGAGCCACTTTAACGCTAAGTGGTCCGTGATTACTTTGAAACTATAACCTTCTAGATAGGCCTTGAATTTTCGGATGGCCCAAAGTACTGCTAGGCATTCTTTTTCGGATGCTGAATATCGAGATTCTGCCCCGTTTAGGCTTCTGCTCGCGTATGCTATTACGTAATTTGTGCCGTCAATCGTTTGAATAAGTACGGCTCCTAATCCCGTATTACTCGCATCGGTTTCGAGTAGGAAGGTTTGAGTAAAATCTGGCCATGTTAATGTGGGTGCTGATGTTAGAAGGTCTTTAATTTTTTGGAAAGCCTCATCTTGTTCTAATCCCCAATCCTATTGTTTATCTTTTTTAAATAATCTGTTCATCGGTTCTATTGTTTCGGCAAAGTGTGGGATAAATTTTCTATACCAACTTGCCATCCCTATTATGCGCTGTAATTGTTTAATATTTTTAGGTTTAGGGAATTCTAATATTGGTTAGATTTTTTCATCATCTATTTGCAATCCTTTATCGTTAACTTTAAAGCCTAAATATTTGATTTCTGAGCAGCCGAATACACACTTGTCCGGGCTGATCGTTAAATTTGCATAATTTATTTTATCTAGTACAATTTTCAAGTATTCTAAATGGTCATCGAAATTTTGAGTTACTATAACAATGTCGTCTAAATAACAAAAAACGTTTGGCTTTAAATCTGGGGTTATGATTTTATCCATCAGTCTCTGGAAAGTGGCTGGAACATTTGTTAAACCAAATGGCATCCTTTTAAATTGGTACATGCCCTTTCCAGGTACTGTGAATGCTATTATAGGTTTTGAGCTTTCTTCTAATGGAATTTGAAAATAAGCTAATTTTAAATCAATTTTTGAAATGAATTCTGTCATGAGTGGAATTGGGTGTAAGTATTTCTTTGTGATGTTATTTACTTTCCTAAAATCTAGGCAAAATCTATAATGTTTACCCGGTTTTTAATCATGAATATAGGGTTCGACCAATCTGAACAAGAGGGTTCCATTATATCTTGTTCTCATAATTTATCTACTGTTTGATAAATTATTTCTTTGATTTTAGGGCTCACGTGGTAGTATCGCTGTTTTATGGATTCGTGGTTCTGCACATCAGTTTTGTGTTTTGTTAGATGGGTTGCCTTATATTCTTTCCCCGAATGTATTTTAATTTTATCTTCGAGGAGCTTTTCTAATTCGGATTGTTGGCTATCGTTGAGTTCAATAATGCCCTCGCAAATTTCTGAAGGGTAATTACTTTATTCCTCATTTTTTCCTAGATTATCTGAAATATTGTGCAATATAATCGCCCTATTTTTGAAATTTACCCATTGATTTCTATCATCGCTTTCTACTATCTCATTGGCTTTTTGAGATTCAGTTTTCGGTTCCTTCCGATTTGTAACTTTCTTATTTTTCCAAAGATTACAATTGCTATTTTTATATTCGTCCTCGTATTTCCTATTATAATAAATTTTCCCTGAATTATTTTTCATAACTTTTTTCCTATTTCTAGGTTTGCCTAAATTAATTGAATCTTTTGTGCTTGAGTCGTCGTTAGTGTCGTAGGTGGGGATTCTCTCGAGGGTTTGAAATTTGTTGCTCGTGGGGATGCTTATTAGGCTAGGTATGTTTTTTGTAGGATTTGTTACTGGGTTTTGGGCATTTTTGGTTTTTTGGGATTGGTTGGAGTTGATAGGTACTAGGGAGATTTCGCTATCTTTGTCTGTCGGAATATTTTTGTTAAATTCTCTAGTACTTTTGAGGTTAATACTACCTCCAACTTTCGCATTATTATTATTCTTAATTTCTTTATTTTCCGATAATATTTTATCCCTAATATCAGTCTTTTTACTTTTCCTTATTTTCTTTTCCCACAGTGTCATGTTTATTTTGAGTTTTAACCTCGGTTATTGGGATGGGTAGTGCGTTTGGATGAGCTTCCATAAGATAGCGGGTGGGAGGACTCCCTGGTAGCCACCAAGTTTCTGAGTCATAATCGAAGGTTAGCTGTAGGATTTTCATCATGTCCGTACCTAAAATGCCTACGGAGTTTAACTTTGGGACTAACCTGAACATAGCGAGTTTTGTGTGTTTACCGATTTTAATTGGGATTACCACTTGCCCAATTATATCAACCGTCTCACCGTTCGCAACCATTAATTTTCGCGAGACGGGGTTAAAAGTTGAATAATTGGAATTCTAAATTTATTCCAGCAATTCTTTGCCAGCGTACGAATGTGTGGCACCCGTATCAACCAAAATTCGAAATAATTTATTTCCGAATTTTGTCATCAAATGAAAACTTGTCTCCGTCGTTTCCTCTTTGTCCGAATTTAATGTTTCCGGCGTTTCGGTATTAAGTTGTATTGTTTTTTCTTCTAATATCCGCCCTTCCAGTTTCCCAGGTTGTAATTGTAGTATGGGAATTCTCTTTTAAAATGACCTACTAGACCGCAATGATAACAATTTGAATTACCTGTATTATCCTTCGCGTTTGTTTTGTCTTCTTGTTTTCTATTCGAGTTTGGATTGTTTTTATCTTGTTAGCTCTTGTTAGAATTATTAGCCGGTTTTTGGTTTTTATTTCCGTAGTATGGTTTTTGAGAATTTTGTTCATTATAATTTTCTGAATTATTTTCCGATTTTTCTGTTGAGAATTCGTTTGGTTAAAATCTAGGTTGAAAATTTGATTGGAAACCAGGTGGGAATCTAGGTCTGAAATTATGTCTATAATTTTGTTGGTATTGGTTTGAGAACGGAAGAAATGGAAATCCGAATTGTGAAAATGGAAATCGATTTTTATATGGTTTTTTACTCTGATTATTTTGGTTTCCGTTTTGGTTACCCTTTTCACTATTTTATTTTCCCTTGAATTTTTTTCAAAATTATTTTTATCCCCGTTAATATTGTTACACTATTGTTCTTTTTTGTCCTCAATTTTTGGTTCTCTTATTTTTAAAACTTGCCTTCTAACTTTCGACTTGGCTAGCTCAGTTTCCCATTCTTTTCATAAATCTTCTAATTCTTAGAAAGTATCAAAATCGTTCTTTTTTATGTACATTTTATATTCTATTCTTAGGTTTTCGTAAGGTCTATGCAATTCCCATTCGCGGCTTCTTCTAGGGTATAATTTTGTAAATAGTTTTCTAATTTCTTTAAGATAAGAGTGAATATCCTGAGTCCTTTTTTGGTTACAGAATTTAATCTTTTGTCTAATTTCCTCGGAAAATCTTTCATCGATATAGGGATTTTTAAAATCTTCGAAAAAATCTGACAGTGTTCTCCAAGAGTTTTTGTTTATCGAACACCAATCTTTAGCATCATCGATTAATAATGCGCCTAAGTTCTTTAAAATATTGCGGTCATTTATTTTATAACCCCTTTTAAATCTTTTTAATTCCTCTAAGAAATGCGCAGGATTATTGTCTTTTTTATTGCGAAATTTAATTGGCCAATTGCTCATGATTTGAAACGGCGTTTGTATCATACCGAAAGGAAAATAGGTAGCTGGAATTGTTTGGTTATTTTGATAATTATCGTATTCAGAATCTGAGTCTGAATTGTTATTGTGTATTCGCGAACGTCTGTTTGACCTGTCGTTTGTTGTCATGAGTCTGTGTGTTCTGTTTGGGTTTGAGTAGGTTCTGTCCTCTATAGGTTCGCTATCATCCGTATTTTGTAATTTCAAATTATTGTTTCTTGTTCTTCTACGGTTTTCAATATTATTGTAAGATAGTTGACGAGGTTGTTTTGAATTTTCTCGTAAATCGAATTGGACGGGTTGCCTGGTACGAGATTGTTCGGTTCTTTCATTTCTAATATTTAGTTCTATTATTTTCTCTCTGAGTTCAAAAGAGCTATTTGCTGGAGGGTCCAGTCTAATCCTTAAGTTGTTTGCCCTTTTTCCCCTTTCTTTGAAAAATCTTTCCTTTTGACGATTCATGAATTCATTGAATTCAATACTTTCTAAAAGTTCATCGGTTTCCGAAATAAACCGTGTATTGCTCTCAAGAAATGAATCACGTTGAAATGTTTGGTTGTTTATTTCTGGTCTTATTTTGTTTCTGGGGCATGGTCCGTCTAGGTTTGGTAAATCTTCGTGATCCCAAAAGAGTGTATCGTCGGTGGGGTCAAAGGTTCTGTCTCGATTTTGTGTTAAGTCTGTAGTTGTTGGTGGAGTTAATTTGTCCTTGTCTATTATATTTCTCATTGGGATTTATATGTTTTTTCTGGCGAGACCTCTACCGCGACCTATTGATCTATTGATCGTTTTTGAGATTGTTCCCAAATTTCGGGGTGTGATTGGTACCATATTTATAATCTTTGGTTTTGTCGCGACCTTATTCAAATTTTTTTTTTTGAATCGGAAGTGCAGCGGCACCTTCTAAATCTAAGCTATCGTGGTCGCTTTGTGTATTGGTGGGGGTAGGCATTTTTACTTTGATTTTCCCCGATCTGAGTTTCATTTACTCCTTGATCGACTTAAATTTCGTATTTTTAGAACACCCTATGTGGATATCCACTGTACTCCTTTAAGCGAGAAAATTCTATTCTTTTTGAGGTCTCCTAGTTGGGTTTGTATTAATGTAACACCCTATATAAGTTTCTATAACATGTTCCCGTGTTTTATTTTAATTTCGATAGCGACACTTGGATTTATTTTGAAAATTTTCATTCGAGATTTTAATTTGATATTAAATTTTCAGCGAGTTCAAAAATATGTTTATTTTCATCGTGAGGCTCTTGTTTACAAGATACGTAGCGTGACCTCACGCGATACCCGCAAGTAAGCTCAGTGCACGTGCAGCCTGTTTGTGCGCCCGAAAAATTTGTTAGTTACTGCCACTTAGAATATTTAGGCTACCCTTAAATGACACACCTTTTCTATTTTAGGTTTCCTCTTTCCTTATACCCTAAGACCTATAATTATGGTTTTAAAATTCAAATTCAGTAGTGTATCAATAGATAAGTTATCATTATAAATATGTAACGTGCGCCGAAGAAAGGGGGCTTACTCAGAAAATTGAGACTTTTTAGAGAGAGCGGTCGAAGTCGACTCGATAGATGCGACTTTTAAAAGAGAGGGAAGACTCACGAAATCTTTCCTTTCCACTTACCACTACATTCTCACGGAAAGAGATAGGATCTAGACTCGGCTCACGGACAGGATATAGATGATACGCGTAGATGTAGTGGTGAGTGGTGGGAGGTATTTCACGGAATCACCCGATGGTTGCTTTAAAAGTAGCAGCTCAAAAACTTTCGACACGTGTAAAAACCTAGGTTTTGATTTTTTTAGAGTAAGCCCCCTTTCTTCGGCGCACGTCACATATGTATAATGAAAAAATTCACAGATTAAACAAAAGGGCTAATAATAATACGTAGCGAATACCATAGGACTATTATATGACCGTTCCATCACTTCTCCGTACCGTTTTGGTGCTGAAAATGAGCACAAACAGCCACTGAAGCGGCATTGGCGGCCCAATGCCGTTCACCAATGCTTTTCAGTGCTTTTTGATCGGCAAGAAATAGATTTATAATATGGTTTCTTCAATTAAGATCTTTCACTTTCGTAAGACCTAATTTGATGAATTTTCGTTATAAATTTGGTTGAAGAAGTTTGCTTTGTTATCGCCTCAATGAAGTTGCTCGCTCTTCGTTTTTAGTAATTATCCGTAAGATTTCTATTATCACATGGACACTTAATTTCCTCAATTTCAATTGATTCCTCACGTTCTATCTTGGACTGTACATCTCTATTCATATTTTTCGAACAAAACGTCGACTTTTGCCTGGAACAGAATGAGCAGAACATCCTACCAAGCGCATAACGACGCGCTAAAACCCATAATACAGTGCTAAAAATTTAAATGCTCCCGTATAAGTAGAGGCGTAAACCCTGATTTGTCTGATCTGTATTTAGCGTAATACTGTTATCTTTGTATTTTGTTTGTCTGCTTTTTGAGTCAGTTCTGAAATTAGTTTTGTAACAGAGTTCCATTTTTCGTGTATTAGATTAAATTCTGATTTAACAATATAGGTAAAATTTGCCAAAGTTTCAGCAAGTGCTGAAGTATTGTTTGGTAATTGTTGAATTTTTGCTTTCGTAGTAGTCATCGTTTTCATCTAAATTCCGGACTAATATTTTGACTATTGAACCTGAAAATCCGAAAGGTGCACGTTTGAATTGAGTTTCCTCATTCAACAGTTCGTTAAGTTGTCCTTTTCCTTGGCTTAGTGCCGTAATATGTGCTCTAGTTGCCATGATATCATCGATGGAAGTACATGCTGATCCTAGATGGTTGCAAAAGCCTGTTAGCTGGTTTGTTGTTATAGCCAAAATCGGAGGTCAATGTAGGAAATTTTCTTCCATCATATATATGTTTTTACTTCGCTTCTTCGTTCCCAAAATAGTCCTGGGCTCTTATGTATTTCCGTAATACTGTATGAAGGTCCGTATGTGAAAACTCCGCCGTTTAATTTGAAGCCTCGAATTCTGTAAGATAATATATTTTTAGTTGGACTGTGTGTATCGCTTCTGTTAGTGAGGTTTGTATACGAACCATGTACATAGGAAACACGGGACTAGACATGCCATCCTAACTTGGGCGAGCGGGGTTGAATCCACGGGAGGGGGGAGAATTTCATGAGGGGATAGCCGCCATCTTACGATGTGCAACTTGATTATGCGCACGAGCATTTTTGCCGACAAACTGTGCACGAAAATATAAACATGTGGGCGCTGCCATGTTTGTCGCGGGACATCAAAGGATGGCGGACCTCCCCCCTCATTCCATCAACCCCGCAATGGCTTGCCAAGTTCCGTGTTTCATATGTCCATGATACGAACCCATCGGCCTACTTTAAACTTTCGTTTTCCAAGTCTCGTGTCATAGTTGCGCTTGATAGGGTTTTTAGCTTTGTTTTGGTTGAACGCTGCTAAAATACTTTTATCTAAAAGATGTTTGCATAGCTCTTCCGTATAGTCGATTTAAGTCGCAATGTTTTGTCTTCTCCGAGTGCTCTGTTTGATTGGGGGTGGTACGTTGCAGAAAATACTTGTTTAATTTGAAATATTTTGGTCAATTCTGCTAATACAGCGTTAGTAAAATTTTTACATCCGTCTAAAAGAAAAACACGTGGTGTACCGAACTTGCAAATGAGATTAACAGCGATCGCTATTCCTACTCTTCCTGCTGTAACGTCTATTAATGGTACTGAGATACAATATCTTGAAAAATTGTCCTGAAGCGTAAGGATGTGTTTTTTTCCCTTTTCGGAAAGTTGGCAATGGTCCGTAAATGTCCATTGCCACTTTATCAAATGGTTGAGTAGGTGTATCCGTTATGAGCATTGGTGTCCGAACTTTATTCCTAATTGATTTTCTCTGCTGACATTCGGGACATCTTTTAAGGACTTATTTTACATCGGAAATCATATTAGACCAATAGTAATCTTCTATTAAACGAAGATATGTTTTAACTACTCCCTTATGACTAGCTGCTGCAGAAGCGTGGTATTCAGTAAGGGCACAAAGGTGTTTCTCCCCTTTTTGAACGTGTGTGACTTTTCCGCACTATTTCGCTTCCCTATTATTTGGCGATTTTTGTTTTATAATTTAGGCGTAATATCCGTTTCAAAAATTTTTCTGGACCGAGTTGCTCGAAGGGTTATAGTCTGGTGCTGGTGGTGGTTTAAGACTGGGGTGTTTTTTCTCGGTGAAGATTTTTGAGATTTCTGTGCCGATAATTTTTCCTCTTGTGGCTTATCAACTTCTTTGACATCCATAAATCATTCATTTAATCAAAAGCAACTTAATCTCCATCTGAATTTTTTGTATTTTCTTGTCTTTCGTTTTTCCCTGCTTTTGTGTGCATCTAGTTTCTTTTTTGCGGAATTTTTCTTCCCGCTCATTTTTATCACAGGGATTTTTTTAGACATTCATTTTCGCTTTTACATTCAGAATTTAAATTTCTTTTTGTTTTTTCGACTGGATCTTCAAATTTTCTTATTTATTAGTATTTTGAATTTGCTTAGAAGTTGATGTTTCAGCGTCTCCGACGTAAAGTTGAACTATTTTCAGCTCGTCAGCCACATCACAAATCTCTACGTCGGAATTCTTTCCGAGCTTTCGTTAGAAATATCAATTTCTATTATTGAATTTTTATTCGCCTGCACTCTTGACAGGTCTAATTTCTTTGGCTTTGCAATTGGGTTTTCCTCGTCCTCTTCCTTTTCTGTTGTGTAGGCAGATGAGGCATCTGTTGTGTCAAATTCTTCTTCTATATCAGTAAGATCTGTACCTAAGTCTTAGACTTTCTGTTGTTTCCTTTGTCTTCCTCTTTTTGTCTTTGGAGGGACTGCGTCGTGTGTTGTGCTGATGAGTGGTTTTACTGCGTTAATCTGGCTGCTTTGGGGTTTCTTCGTCTGTTGTTGGTCGACATTTTCGTTTAATGGCAAGTGGTGAAACTTGGATTACTTGTCGAGTGGAATTTCGCGATAATGCTTAGGCGTTGAGATTGAGTTTACCTGGTTTGTAATTGATTTCGTATTCCTAATCATCATGTTCAATGCGCCATTTTGCTAATCTCGTAGTTGTAATGTAATAAAAATTACATTGTGGCTCCTAGGCGGTAAAATAAAGTGTTTTTTATTATGAAATGTAATACTGAAATTTCTCATAATAAGTGTTGGTAACTCCAAAAAAAACGCACTTCCTAGGATCCCTGCTTCCTTAATTGGAAATTTATCTGATACTATTTGGAAGCTGACTTCCAGATCATTGCATTTGAAGTTTACTTAACCTAAGGTGAGCACTAAACCTGAGGCTATTCTCTTTTCTTCAAAAATAGTATCTGTATTATTTTCAATCCAATCGCTTAAGACGCTGTATTTGATTACATTTATTTCCGCTCCTGTATCCAGAAGCACTTCACAGTAATTATTTTTTATACTTGAACTTGTAAGACGTATAGTTGGTGAATGAACGTGGCTGTTTAAATGGATGTTTGCTCATCGTAAAGGCTGAGATTTGCTATGGCGCGTCTGATAATCGGTTTGCCACTCGTCTGCGCACCTATTTGACGAGTAGTGTTGGCGTTTAAATTGGGTTGGTTTGTATGTAGCGATTCGTTCGCAATAAATTGATTTTGTAGGGCATTTTGTGGATCTATACGAAGATTGAAAGGGGCTTGTTCATTTGGTTGTTTGAGGGGCTGGCTAGTGTTCTGAGTTCCCAGATGATTATTTTAATAATTTAGTAGTGTAATTTTAAGTGGATGCTGCGGATTAATTTAATATTTAATTTCAGGTTGGCTCTATGTTTAATTTAAGTTGGAACTTGGTACTGGTTTTGGGGTTTTTGGAATTGGTTTTCGGGTTGATTTTGATACCGAGTTTGTTGTGGATTTTGGTATTGGTGTTGGGGTAGATTTTGATACTAAATTCGGGGCAACGTTGGTACTGGTATTGGGGTTGATTTTGATAATAACTGTATGATTGGTTCAGAAATTAGTTTCCTAATTGACCACGGTATCCATCACGTGATCTACCTCGATATCGACCACGAGATTGGTCTCTATAACCATTCTGCGTTTGTTCTTTTGTACTTAAGGTATTTTGATCATACCCATAATAGTCGTTAGAACGGGTTTGACGGTGGTTACGAGTAATATTGAAATTTCCGAAATTATTGAACGCGCCTTGGTTTTATTTTTGTCTGCTTTCTTTAATACGCTGAATATGGAAACAGTTTTCAATGACATGGCCAGCTCGTTCGCAAAATGTGCAAAAATCGGAATTTTTTATTGAACGTAGTTGTTCTAATTTTTTTCCTCCTTGTTTGTTGTTAAATGTCGAACCCTTGGGGCTTATGTAGTGCAATTTTGCTTTGTTCATGTCTGAGGAGGACGTTACTCTTATTTGATTTCTTAATTTTTCCAAATTTGCGACATCTTTTTCATCTAATTCTACCTGGTAAGCAATATCAATTGCTTCTTTCAATGTGCTAGGTTGTGATGTGATAACTAAGTGTCGAAAATTTTTTAAAAGGCCATTTATAAATTGTTTTACAGAGTATTTTTCAACATTTTTCAATAATATTTTCGCTGCAGGAGAGATTCCGTCATTTGAATTTGCTGGGTAACTTTCTATTATTGCTTGTTTGTAGTTCGCGAATATATTCTGAACCCTACCTGCATAAATTGCTACTTTTTCGTCATCTATTTGGAAAATCTTTTCCATTTCTGACCTTCAAAAAGCCCAATTTGTGGGAAATGCGAATGTACATTTTAAATTAAGAATAAAATCATCAAGGGTGCTGTATGATTGAAGTCGAGGTCTCAGCAAGACGTTTGTCTGATCCCAAAACTTTGTCGAAATTAAATCGAGCAAATCTAACAAGTGTTTGTCTTTTAAACTGTCGTGTGCTCTTTTGCGTCCACGGATAAAGGATTCGACGAAATTTGAGTCACCTTTAAAACTTAGATGCTACTCCTCTTGTAATTAGCAGTAAAACTCGTCAATTTTAGATTTCGTTTCCGAAACGTGGCACAGTGGGGAAAAAGTACGTTTTTTGGTTCAAAATACCCTATCGGCTGAACCTGTAGACCGATTTCGATGTTTTTTTAAAGTTAATAAAATTTCAAAGAAAGTCGTGGAGCCTTATTTTTAATTTAGTTTTCTAATTTTTTATAAATAAATAAATATAACGACAAAAATGACAATTTTTTCTATTTGACGTTCCCGGTGCTTTTCAATAATAAGAAAATTGTTGTCCATTTTTTTAAATTGGGAACCTCATGATAATTTCAGAAAAATTCATAATTTGTTGATTAATTTTATGATTTTTTTAACAAATTTCATAAACAAATGCATTATTTGAGCATTTTTCGACGGAAAAACGAATTTTTTTCAATGTCAGTCTTTTTATTTGGAATCTTTACGATAATTTCAACAAAAACATTCATAATTGGTGCATTAATCTTACGTTTTTTTAAAAACAAATTTACTTAAAAAATGCATTATTAGGGCATTTGTCGACGTAAAAGCTAGTTTTTTTTCAAAGTCAGTCCTTTTAATTTCAGAAGAAAGGTCTTTTTTTCATTCAGTACTTACATTTAGCCAACACAAGAGGGCTTGAACACAAGAATGATTGAACAATACACTTAATAATTGTTGTTTATAAATTCTATAACATATAAAAAGTCAGGACACTCAAAGGTCTGAAGAAAGTTTCTCT
Source organism: Belonocnema kinseyi (assembly GCF_010883055.1). Lineage (NCBI taxonomy): Eukaryota > Metazoa > Arthropoda > Insecta > Hymenoptera > Cynipidae > Belonocnema > Belonocnema kinseyi. The sequence continues at coordinate 7,293,876 of NC_046658.1, forward strand.
CAGAGAGTTAATAAGCTAATTCGCATATATTATGGTACGCCGCTTTACCAAAACATTATCTCATCTCCCTGAACCAAATGTTTATGATTATTCTTGTTGTAAACTGTTCATCTTTTAACAATCGTGAACTGAAATAAGTTTCTACGATTAAATTGGTCCTATTAATTAGATGGATTGAAATCAACAGCTCATCCACAGTTCCTTCGACTTTCAGCGTTAAAGTTCAATGGTGGCTGATCTTTATTTGTTAATTCTTTAGCGAATCACATGATAGTCTCATTTATCTGAGGTTAGACAACGAAAACAACGCTAGCTTTTGTTTAGCTGATTGTTTTTCTTATTCGCGAAGTATCTAGGTGTGATTTCATAGAAGAAATTATGATCGCTGGAGGAATTTGTTTTTGAGTTTTTTTAACTGTGAACCATATTTTCATTCACTCCTGACAAAGGTCGTTTTTACTCATATCTTCTGAGGTATTTAGTTTACAGTATATTTGATTATTTCTATGTATTTATGAGTCTTAGTGTACACTAATAATTTAGAAATTAATTCTATGAGAGTGCCGAATAAGATTCTAAGTGATCTGTTGATCGGAAGTTTCAGTAAAGACGTAAGAATTCTGTTCCATTACCTTTTTACGGCTAAATTAATAGATAGTGAGCAAGTCAATTTAACCAGAGAAATCTTTTTGCGGCACTTCATTACGTCTTTTGAAAAAAGATGGAAGAATGCGTTCTACAATGCAGACAAATTTTCCAAACTAAACAGTGCATGGTTATCATTTAACTCCATCATTTCATTGGATCACACAAAAGTAGGAAGAAGGTCTTCAGATGATATTGAAACCAGTTCCAAATTGACTAAAAGAAGGAAAACACTCTCTCTTGTTGACATCTATCATCAAATTTAAATTGAGTATCCTTTTTGAATAATTTGTGCTCTTTTGGGAAGGGGAACTTGGCTGAGGAGATAAGAAGTATGATAACGAGAGCTGAAGAGGAAGAACATGGAGAACATAAAGAATTTGAAGGACAAATGGAGCCATTAACTTTAGAAGAAGCTATTTCTCTTGCTGAAGACACAAAATCCACGAAACATCAATATGAAACTATTAGACTGCAAGCTGAAGCACATAATGTTGACATTTTTCGCATTTATAAAAGTCTTAAGAAGCCCAGAGAGAGAGTCTTCCTCCCAAAAAAGTATGACAGTTACAAAATCTGGGGTGAGTGTTGAATTGCAAGATTTGTGCGATCATAAAGTGAAGCGTATGATGGAATTTGCAAATATTTAGCCACCGGATATAGTAGAAGGGAAAAATGTCGTGATTTTATGATGTTAATGGTGCTATTACGTATAATTAAAACTTGTTTCCATGAGAAAGATACGAATTACTCAGAATGTGCAGAGCCCTTGACAATTTGGAAGAACGATAATCCTGGATCCACCAGATTATGTAGGCTGCTCATGTTTGAACATGCACCAGAAAATAAAGAACGAACCACGACAGAAGTAGAGTTGATAGAAGAAAAAACTCAGACCTGCAAAAATAAAAGTACTCAATAGTCGTTGTACCGTTATATTTCTGATGCAACATCATCTCAGATGAACGACTTACCTAAAGTTGCAGATAAAGATGATCGAAAAAATAGCTCAGGGACTTCTAATACAGGAATTACTGTAAAAAAAATTTCTCAGAGATCCTGATTTAACATCCAAAATCACGCATGTCGACAGGGAGTTGATCCGTAGATTCGGCATAATTTTGCAAGCAATGGCTTTAGGAGAGGTAATTGACACTTTTAAGTTGGAAAAATATTGCCAACAATCAGTACAAATGACTGAAGAAGCTGAAGAGGCGAATAACAACATTTTCAAACATATACGAGAGTTTCACACTCCAAAATGTAGCAGAGAGGCTACTAATAGAGATCTTAGATGGAAACTGCTGATTTCGACCGAGCTAAAAATTGTAAGTCAGACGGAAAAATGGAAGAAGAAAGTAATTCCGCTAGATCCTGAAGCTCAAGACTTGCTCAAGACAGCAAATGGAAGCCTAAAGTCATATTTTGACAGTGAAAGAAGAACTTTCTTCAGACTCGTGAGTGCCCCGATTTTTCATATGTTATAGAATTTATTTACAATTATTAAATGTATTGTTTAATCATTCCTTGTATTCAAACCTTCTTGTATTGGACAACTGTAAGTACTGAATGAAAAAAGACCTTTTTTCTGAAATTAAAAGGATTGAATTTGAAAAAAAAAAAATAGTTTTTACGTTGACAAATGCCCGAATAATGCATTTTTTAATAAAATTTGTTGAAAAAATCATAAAATTTATCAACAAATTATGAATTTTTCTGAAATTATCATGAGGTTCCTAATTTAAAAAATGGACATTGAAAAACATGATTTTTTCTGACGACAAATGTCTGAATAATGCAGATGTTTATTAAATTTGTTTATATTATTAACATGAATAGTATTGCGAAAAAAAATTTTTCATCAATATATTGTTTCCATTCAAATTTCTTGCAATATAACTTTAAAAAACGTTAAATTATTTAAAATGATAGTAAATCCATTTTCAAAAAATAATATGTTTATGAAAAAATTATTTGGTTTATTGTTTCATTATGGAATATCTTTATATAATGTAAATCTACGTAACTTCGGCGATTACAACAATGTTCCTATTATTGACGAGCACAGGGAACGTCAAATAGAAAAATAGCCATTTTTTCGTCATATTTATTTATTTAAAAAAAATTGAAAAACCATATTAAAAATTAGGCTCGACAACTTTCTTTGAAATTTCATCAGCTTAAAAAAAAACATCTAAATCGGTCCAGAGGTTCAGCCGGAATCGTATTTTGAACGAAAAATTTACTTTTTCCCAACTGAGCGGTGGTCGGATGAAAAATAGTTGTTTAGTTCCTCCTTGAATTCTTGATTATTTTATTTCGAAAATGTTTAATTTCAATTTTTTAATTATTCTTTTATAACATGAAATACATTCCTAATAAACTTATTAAAAATGCTGTTCTTCAGTTCCTTTACCTTGAATATCTTGCTTTAAAAAAGCATAACATTTTTTTTAATTATCAAGAAAATGTAATAATTGTAATTTAAAACATTTTATAAACCCTTTAAACTTGTTTTATGCTATCATATATTTATTTTTTATTATGTGCATAATAAAAAAGAATTATGTAAGTATATGTGTGATTGCCAAAGTGTTAACCTGTTTTAGACCCAGACATTTTATATGATTAAGGAATTCTTCGACTAAAGCTGTACTTAATTATTTAACATAGGCACATTGTAAGCACCCTTCAGCACGCGGGAAACATTGCATTGGCAATTAATAATATAAAAATATAAAACAAGCTGACTATGATTTTAATTTAAAATTGTATAGTTTATTTACTTTAAAAATATTATTACATAGGAAATTTAAAATGATTAAATTTTGAATGCCCTGTTCTCGCTTTGTTTCTTTAAAGCAAATTGTTTTATTTTCGTCATAGAATAATTTGGAAAGTAACTTACAAATTTAGAAAGCTTCTTTAAAAATATTCAGTGTTCAATGCCAAAGTTTAAAATTATTCTTACTTTTGTTACTGCAATATCTGAAATATGTGTCGGTCGCAATAACGAGAAGTTGGAAATGGGTAGGGATTAGACCAAAAATTTTTTTTACTAGTCATAGAGGTGCCTTCCCGCCCCACGAAACGTTGGAAAAGGGTAGGGGTTTGACAAAATTATTTTTGTGACCTTTCAACGGGGTGTTTTTGGTCTTTTGGATGTTTAAAAGCACCAAAACGGTGCGTTAAATATGATCATTCCGGTATCGTGATATACCCCTATTTAGGACATCGTAGTAAGAAAAGTAACAATAATGTTAAACTTCTGTTTGATCTAATTGCTTCATTTATCGTTTAATTAAAGATTCTAATAGTTTGTTGTCGAAAAAACTGTTTTACCAGCCAAAAAACAGGTGACGCCCCTATTCTGCAATTTTCTTAATTTTTAACAAAAGAAATACACTTATTAACTGGAAATTGCACAGCTATTTCCCTTCGACGAAAATTAATATCAGAAAATAGATCTATTCAAGCTTTATGTTGAAAATATTGAAAGCCTACAATCATGTAATAAAAAGGTAAAGTTGGGGCGCTCAAAAACTGAAAGTTGAATTTCTCAATTTTTGTTCTCTTACTAAAATAAACTCGCGGCCAATCTCCAATCGTTTGCAAGGTATATACCAAATATTTAAAGTCTTTTACTTCTAACTTTATTTCCTTCCATCTCCCCGTCCATTCTTCTTTTCTTCCCCCTCCTTTTTTAAACCTAATTATCTTTGCCTTTTCTACATTTAAATTCAACCATTTCAATGTCTTGTTTTACTCTTTTTCTTCTTTTTCTCTATTTATTACCTTCCAAACCTCTTCTTCCATCCAAGCCTTCTCCGCTTCTTTCTCAAACCTTCAATCCTCTTCCTCTTTATTTTGATTACAGAGCTCAGTATACTCCTTTTTTCTCCTATTTTTCTCCTACTTTTTTCCATTTTCGTAATTCCCTTTGGACCTACTTCTTTTTCTCGTACAATACTCATCGCATTCACTTCTATTTCCCCTTTACTAACTTCATTTTTTCTTGTGCACTTTAATCCTCTTTTTGTTTCTCTTATCATTTTTTCCATCTCTTCGTCCACATTTCCCTCTCCCATTTGGATATTTCTGATATTTTCTCTAAACTGTTATTTTCCTCGCCTTGATCAATCCCCTTTTCCTGCACTTTTTACCTTTGCTCCCTCTTTATTTATATTGACATTACTTTTTTCTCCCTCTAATGTCACTGTTAAGGAAAAGTAATCCGAACTTTTATAATCTCCTACATCTAGTTTCTTGACATTCTCTCTTAGGGACCGTCCATAAAGGACGTCCGCTAATTTTTTATAAAACTAGAGTGACCCCTCCCTTATGTCACACATGGTCACATTTTTACTAACCACCCCCTT
>NC_046658.1:7298999-7319229 GCF_010883055.1 Belonocnema kinseyi
GAAAAGATGTAATTGTTGGAAGAGCATCTGTAGTTTCAAGTACTGGCGGCGGTCTTTCGTCAGATCCTACGTCTTCTTCCTCTGTCACACTAGGTCACATTTGCTTCGTCAACCCCCCTCCCCTTTTAGCTGCGGACGTCTTTTATGGACGGTCCCTTATCTCATCATCCACTATCACATCAATATGTTCTCGCATTGAAATTCCCACCAAATAGGCCTAATCTCTTCTTTATTTTCTTCCATCATTTATTTCATCTCCTTCACTTTCTCCTGCATATCACCGTTCACATACCACCCCCACTATCTTCCACTTATCACTTCTCACTATCTTCTCCCATTGCTCTACCATTTTTATTCTTCCTCTTTGTATTTTGATCTTGCCATTCGTAACATTCCTGCTATATTCCAGTAACAATCCTCCATTCTTCACTACATTCGTTTCTCTTCTCCTTTTGTTTTTACTGTTACTTATTTTCCTATCTCCCGTTTCTTCCTATCCTAGTTTCCCAGCAGCTCCTTTCATACTATCTCTTCCCTTTCTTTGTCTTAATCTCACCATATTCCGTTTATCTGTATTCTCCCAAACTTAACCCACGTTTTTTATCACTTAATTTTTTCCTTTCCCGCTATTTTCCTTAACTTATACTGAATTTTTCTTTCTACCCATGTCAAATAATCCTATATTCTCTCCGAGCTTCCATATAGCACCCTCTTCTTTGTCATCACTTATCTTTTATGCTCCCATTTATTTATTTTCACCAGTACTATTTTCTCCCCTCTTCGCCCTTCCCTTCCTACACTTTGCACTTCCTTTATCTCTACCTTAGCATAAATCCATTTTAGTACTTATTTCACTCTATTCTTTGTTCTATTTTTCTCAGCCTTTCCTTCTCCGTATTCCCACTCTAGCCCCCACCAAACTCTTGTTGATGGAAGAGTTAGAGAAGAACTTTTCCATGACTTCTTCCCATTTCCTTATTTCTTTCCTAAGTTCAGTCATTTTCCGCTTAATTTCTTTCCTTAATTCCGCTCCCCTTTTCTCCTGCTTTTCTTCATAAATCTCCATTACTTCTATCATAACTTCGCAATTTAAATCCGTTTTTTCCTCGATATTACTCGCTCCGCTGGTCATGAATCCAATTCAAACGTTCCCGCCTTCTGTCCTTCCCCGTCTAACTATCGTCGCGTTCTGGTAGCTGCCTTAAGGAGTTCGCACGAGAAAATGCGTGTGAAGTATGCTGGAGTGACGGTCCGATATGTGAACGGTACGTAGCCAGCCCGCACCGCAGCAGCGCGACAGATCGCACATGATTGGCTGGTACTTTCTTGTGTGTACACGGCCGGCTCGTGCGTGAGTTGTTTCCAGCATACTGCAAATGTATTTTCTTGTGCGAACACCTTTACCCTTCTTCATCTCTACCACACCCTGCCACTACCAACCGGATCAACCCAGTCCTTCCACCCTTTCAAATATGTCTAACCAACCTAACCTCAAATTCCACACAAATGATCATTTTATATTTTCATAACTCATTTTTTGCACTTATAATTTTCACGAATTTTGCCTTTTTTGTGATTTGTAAACTGCTGTTATCGAAAACAAAAATTGTGTGTAAACAAAATAAAATCATGTCTTGCTACTCTAATTTGAACTGAATAAGGTTCAGGTAACAGATTTTTAACTTTTTAAATATTAATTTCAATCTATACAAATCCAAAAAAGTAATTTTTCCTTTATTAAAAAAATTCCTATATACAGCAGGGATATTTGTCATTATTTTTTAATTCGAATGCTCTTTTGTTTCCTTGAACGCTACACAAAAATAATTTCACTGTGGCCGTTTTGATCGAGGAAAAATTGCCCCGACATTTTCGAATTCACAAGAATTGTTTACGGTTAAACATAAATTCGAAATGATTTAATTTTATGTATTATTAAATTCAAACTATTAGCGAAAAAAATACCGACGCAGTACAGTTATAACGCAGTACATCATACCGATGCTGCCGGTAGTACTCAAGAATAACTATGGGAGAGAATTGTAATACACATAACCTCGAAATACACACAATCAAATTAGCAAAATTAATTATTCTTTAATTAATCCACACAAAAGGTATGCGGGGACGTCCATTAGCATGTTCGCTATCATTCCCCAGAGTTTAAAGACAAAATCTTTATTATTGTAGGTAAAAACTTGGGGGAATCAAAAACACTGATAAAATCGATACTAATTCCTAAGCGCCACACGAATTAATCAAATTTATAAAAATTAAATTTTTTTGAATTAACTCACAAATAGTATGCGGGGACGTCCGTTAGCATGTTCACTATCATATCGCATCTTTCTACATAATTGTATCTTAGAATAATGTAATGAAAAAACAAAGTTATCACTACGATCCAACTTCATGTAGCGAACACTTGTCGATTATAATATATAATAAGATATTTTCGTAGTAAGAAGTGAATTAATTTGGACCAATATATTCATTTTCATAGTATGTGTGCAATGTGTATTGTATCAAATCTACAGTTCTTATATTCAGAAAACTGATGTGATTCTACTTTGATAACGTAGGCATCTTCGAAATACATCTGAAATTCGTTTCAAATTAATAATTATTTTAAGGAAAATATTCCAGCATCATGCTAAGAGAAATTTATTCTTCGCAGAATTCATTCATTTTCTTGTCTCAAGAACCTGAAAATTGTTTCAATTAAAATAGTAGTCGAAATAATCACATGAATTAAGTACATGAGCTTAGAGTAAATATATCTTTGATTGTTATTTTCTTGATTCAAGAAAATCGTTCTTTTGTAAAAAGAAAATACTGGCTTCTTTCAAGTAAAATTAGCCACGTAATTCAGCCTACTTGATTTAATCCAAGTTGTTTCCGTGTATATTTATGCCTAATTTTTACCTTTAGAATATTTTCTCGAAGAAGTTGTTTGCATTCCCATGGCGTCGTGCTAAAATACTCAATTCAAACCAACGAAGGCTTCTCGCTCTTCGGGCTTCTGTTTTTAATTGATCAGTCACTGACGCGTGCGTAACCGTACAGTTTCTACAGGGACCGTGATGGTAGGTGACGGTACTGCGCGATTTTGAAGGAAAATATAGTTATTTCGTGATCTACAATATGAAAACCACCTTTCTTACAAACGAATAAGTAAGTGAGTTCTAAAAATCGTTCCTTGCATGTTACCCAATTTTCCACAAAACGCGAAAAACCGTTGCCGCTAGAAAAAATGGATAAATTTGATTTTTTTTCTGCCGTCAAATGATGTTAGCGAAATCAATTAAGTTGTATACAAAAGGAAAGTTATTTTGTATAATAAATAAAGTGTGCAGGAGCAGATTAATTTTGCAGCGAGCCAGTTGTGGAACTCACTTATGCAGTTAACTAGTTTTGAAACTAACTAACCTGAATGGAGTGAATTTTGTTTCTAATTCACGGAATGTGTGCATGAGGATGAGAGGGGAAATCATGACTGAACTCTGTAAACTTCAATCAAATTTTAAATCAAAGTGAAAAGTCAAGTGCTAAAATAATTTAAATGTTGTTTACCTATCGTACCTAATAAAAAAGCACAATATCCTTGGATTAGGTACTTAAAAAATGTTTACCTCGAATAAGTTAGGTAACGAGTGCGCGTTAATAAATAAATATAAACAAATGACCTTAACAAATTAAATGTACAAATCGGCTCTGAACATTTCCTTAGAAATTTAATGCCTCATGATTTAAATTTTAATTTAATGCCTCATGAATTCCGTTAAGAATTATTCGCCGTAGACTATTCTTACATTAAATTCCTGATTAATCCCACTGCACAGTAGATTTTTGAAATTTTCTTGTTTAACTTTCATTGAAGATTTGCCCATGTCCCGCGTCGCTTAAATTCGATACACGTTGATGTATGGAAGATAGAAACTTCGTTTATTTTGAAATCTAGTTTTTATTAAAAGATTGTATTTAAAAAATACACAATAATATGGATTGTTCGTTTATAAAATCTTCACACCTTCTTTCCTGTTCTCTTTATTCTATTAACACTCCTTATCCATCTTACTTTCCCCTTCTTTCAAGAATTTTTTCTCGTATTTACGCTTCTCTGTTCTTCCATCCCCACACCTCCACCCCATAAAGTAAGACACTCATCACTAGTGACACGAGCAATTCAAATTACCCCTTCTAAACTCCATAACCTTGGAATTTTCCCCATTCAGCTCTAACCTATTATTATGAAGCTATCTTCTCAAACTCCTTATTATCTCCTTTAAGGTCTCTTCTCTCACTGCTAGCAGCAATATGTCACCTGTATACGCGAGTGACCATACCCTAACCCCTCCTATCCTAACTTCTCCTACTACTTCGTCCACTATCTTACTTTCCATATCCGCTATTAACATCGCAAAAAGCGTCGCGCTAAGCAGGCACCCTTGCCTCAACCACCTATCCAACCAGAAACCCTTCCAAACTCTCTCCCCTCCTCTCAACCTATTTTTCGTCTCTTCATATACCTCCCTTACATTGTATGTTGTCTTACAACGGTTTGATGACGTGACACATAGTAGTTTTGCTTGCATTTCTCACCTTGCATTATCAAATTTAATCCTCAAAATCTCAAAAAACTGCTATCAGATTTTACATCAGCAATGGAACTTAAAAACAAAAATTATAAAAAATTCCATGCTTTACAGGAATATTATCTAATGTTAATGTTCATATAAGTATCAAATAATAACTTATAACTCAAAATATTATATTGTTATACTAACCTCACATCGAAGCAGAAAAGTACCAGTAAACTCAGTGCACTTAATCTTTACTATAAAATCAGTTTCGTAAAATGTCAAGATCACCCATAGTGATCGACGGCACTGCAAACATATTTTCACTAAATTTTTTTATCTTTGGATGCATTTTTCGATTTTTTATATTTTTTATCTATCGTGTCTTCACATCTCCTGACAATTTTGCCAAATATTTATTCTGCATTTTGAAGCAAAAAAAAAGAACACTAACAATTTTGAAATCCTTCAGCAACTCTTTATTTTCTCTTTGTATCCTTTTTAATTTCATGGAAATTTTGTTCTGATCTTTATTTTAACAAAAGAAAAATGCGTAGAGTACTTTATGCACTATGCCCAAGTGCTACTCGCAGGGATGTGCAGTTACGCGTAACTGAAGGTTTTTTACGTAAAATTTCTAAGTGAAGTATTTTACGTAGAAAACAGGTAAAATACCTAGTAAATGACGTACCATAAAAAGATAATATCAACTAAAGCGAAACAGAAGCAAAAAAAACACAATTCGGACTTCAATATATTAAATGGAATGATCTTAATTTCAAACGTCCACAAGTGATAATTGTGAAATATTGTTATTTTTGTTAATTTAAATACTTGTAATTGAAATGGATTTTAATATAATTTTTTTCAGAAGTACCGGTGAATTATTTGAACTTTAGAAATATTCATAATTTTCTGTGATTTTCCACATTCATGTATATTTTTTCAATTTTCTTTCAACTTTCATTCCAACTTCATTCTAATAAATTTATGTATATACGCATAATTTACATCGTGTTAGAAACTAGGCCGATAAAATATCTAGTAATTTACCGTAAAAAACTACTTAAATTACATAGGGTACTTTCCTTACCCATCTCTGGCTATTCGCGTGATTGCAGCATTTGCCTCCAGCTCTTCACACTCGCCTTTATTATATTTCGTGTTTCGAGCGTCCCACTTATGCTGCAACCATTTCAAATAACTAGGTTTGAATAAACCTCGAAATATTTATTTTTAACAACATTTTCTGCTTTAGTTAATGAATATATTAATATTATTTAGTACAGCAGCATTCTCTAATCGAAATTGGAGTAATATTTCATTATTTTTTGGAAACTTAGTATTTCGAAAAATGACTACAGCCCGTTTGGAACAAATTCGTCTCCGCCCGTTTGTTTCCTTCCTGAATCAGTTATAAGAATGACTCGTGAATCACGTTTCTGTTCTAATCGATAACTGTAACAATGAAAAAGATCAATATAATTGTTTCGTCCATGGAGAAAAGTTATTAAATTTTTAAATAATATAATTATTTATAGAACTTTAGGCGTTAGGTGACGCCGTCAGACCCTATGCCACCCATTTCTGATACAGTATAGCTTACATGTGAACTTTAAAACAATAATAAAATTTGCACAAATATGGCTAGGAAAATCATGTCTATTTTTCAATTGTTTCAGATACTGTGATTGGTCCATCAGCATGTCGTAGAGAGATATTACGCTGACAGGAATGGAACGAAGTATTCATGAAATGTTAAAGGACGCACCTTCTCTTAATGAAAGTGACGGTGCAGTTCACAGTGGTTCTCCTCCAGCTCTTACTGAAAAAAATCGATTAAGCGAATGTCAGCCAAGACCAGCGACTATGAGTTTAACTCTTGAGAGTCTAACATCAAAATCTTGTACGTTTCTTGCATATGTAACATATTATGATATTTTGCATTATCAGATACTGGTAGCATTTTTTAGAGCTATATATTAAACTTCACATTAGAATAATCACTTCTATAATTTCATTCATAAATTAATAATTCGAATGGATTTTCGATACCACATACACGAAAGGAATCTCAATTTTTCAAACTTACACAACTTATTAGCCGTCGCTTAGACCGGACCTTTTTTCTACTTTTGACTATAACTTCCGTTTAAGAAAGAGTTGAGACAATTATAGGACATCGTTAGAAATATCTCATTATTACAAAACTTTTTTGAATGCAAATGAAATTAATTCAACAAAAAGGATAAAAGTTATGGGCGTTTAAAAAAAATTTGTCGCCTAGGTTGGATCTTTACTGCCAAAGTAGTTGGGAAATAAAATATTCCCATTGGCATCTTATTGAAAGATAACCACATAACAAACAAATATGCTTAACTTATTCATTCCATGATTTTTCTTCTAGTTCTATCGTGATTTCGAGAGGCGCTAAAAAACTTGATTTCTTCTCTTGGAGTAACTGCGTGCCGAACACTCTTCCACAAACACGAGACGAAATGAACAATGCTTCGAAAAGTTTGCCTTTCCGAGAGTAGTTTCGCCACGCTCGGACATAGATGTCGCTAGTGGTCTTATATGAAAACTTTCAAAGGTCCAACCTAGGCGACTTTCCCCTATATATATATATATATACGTCCTTGGGTTGCATCTAGAGGGTCCCCGTACCAAGGATTTCTGCTGAAGATGGTTACAAAAATTAATAAGCAGTCGAGGACAATTGTTCATGGGTGGTCCCGAAGGAGTTAACCCCCAAGAGTACGCACTTGCATGCGGGGCTCTAGCAGGATGGACGAACCTCTTTTCCTAGCTTCTCGTGGGAACAACAATAAAAACACCAAACATAGTTGTAAGTGCGGTTTAAACATGCGTACAGGAAACACTGATCTAGACATGCCATTGCGGGGTTGATGCAATGATGGGGGAAGTCCGCCATCTTTCGATGTCCCGCGACAAACATGGCAGCACCCACATGTTTGTATTTTCTTGTACAGTTTGTCGGCAAAAAATGCTCGTGCGCATAATCAAGTGGCACATCATAAGATGGCGGCTCTCCCCACTCATGGGACTCTCCCCCCTCCCATGAAATCAACCACGCTCGCCATGTTAGGATGGCGTGCCTAGTCCCGTGTTTCATATGTCCATGGTTTTAAAGCGACAGAACGCGCAGGGCTCCCTAAAACGGATTTTGTTGAGAAAATAGAGAAATTATTTTAATAAAGATGCGCTTTACAAATGATGCTGTAAAGCGCAAATTCTCGTTTGCTGTTAAAATAGTCTCGCAACATTATAACTTGTGACTTACACATTTTTTTGACATCCATAACGCCCATACCCCATATATGTCGTGGTAGATTTACCTTTTCAATCGCTTGATTAATGTAATGCATTCGATATTTTTTTCGATATTTTCGATATTTTAATGCTTCGATATTTTTACACAGACAATTCTGTTTAACTTTTCAAGGTAGGTTTTAGACGATTTTATGAGCTCAAAGGAGTACGTGAGGGCAGAGATAAAGTAGGTGTTCAATGCCCTTATTTTGATTGTTGAGTTGACATAACTCTTCATAATCAATCTGTGCCTCATAAGGGAGACAGTCATTAAGCTAGTCTTAACCATTGTACGCTGAATACCCTTAAATTCAAGAATAACCAGATATTTATATGACTCTCCGCAGCCATTACCTCGATTTCATTTTTGAACCCGTTCTCTAACTCTGCGGTCCCTAATTCCTCTATGCTTAAATGCACTGTTCTGCATTAATCTATTCCGATCTCCATGTGAATATAATTGGAAAACTGCATTTTGAAATTGCTTACTTGTTTCAGTTTCTGGGCTGAATTAAAGTACTGCTTTAGGTCATCTATGTACGGAAGATTGGTCACTTGATGACCATCCTCATTATCATGTATTCTGAACCCATGATACATTCCGTTTAATATTTTTTTCAATGGTTTCAACGCTAAACAGAACCACAATGCACTAAATGAGTCTCCTTGAAATATACCCATCGTAATGCGACGGAAGGAAACGTTGGCTTATAGTCAATGTATGCCATGTGCAAGTTCCTTTGATTCTTACGAGCTTAAGTCATGACAACAGCGTCTAGAGTAACTATATCTTTACTGCCTCGCGAGTTCATACAGCATTATTTTTGTTGACCACATTGGGTGGTCGAGTCAACTCAAGGATGACTTGCTAGACTGCTATAATTCTATATCCTTGTTAGAGGAGACTTTATGGCGCGTATGCACTCTCTGTGGTGCCAGAAACACTCAAAGCTTCAGCACGTTTCGCATGAGTCATTGCGAAATCAGCGTGCCTCCTCAATCACTACATGAACAAGCTAAAGATAAAGAAGAGCAAGCGACATTCAGATCGCATGCTCTTATAAACGCAGGCACCTTATAAAAGACCATAATGATTTTAGAACAAGGAGAAATATCAACATACAGGTTCCTCCGAAGCACCAAGATCTTGCTGAAATAGATGTCTCTTTTCGTGAGGATATCTCAGAGGAGTCCGAGCTCTGGAGCATCAATTGTTCAGTTTATGGTGCTGAGAGAGCTTTGGAGAACTTCGTGTCCTCAAGACATGCGAGGGTTTCGTTGGCCTGTCGTTGTAATTTCATCGTGCTCTGTGACCACCCATCTCACGGTCATGATACTTGGCCCTAGGTGCAATAGTAGACCGTAGGTGTGTAGGTATGCCGTAGGTTCTGGGGGAGCTGGTGTCATTTTTAGATAACGGTTGCTCTCACAAGGAAAGTACTCCAAGTGCCCCCCCCCCCCCCCCCCGATTTAAATGATCTTGATATATGTTGTACGGGATCAAAAACTAAGCAAGACGTATTTTTTCTTATTGGCATAATAAGAGATGAAAAACCCTATGTCCCTGACTTCATTAAAAAAAATTTAGGGGGTGTGCCATCCCCAACATAGGGCGAAAATAATGGAAATTAAGGGAAAATTAATAGAAAAAATCTGAAAGAATATATATTACCCAACAGTACAAAAGAAATTTGACGTGTTTTTGCATTTTTTCCAAAAATCATATTGTATAAGCAACCTGCGATTTTGATGAAACTGTGTATACGGCGTTTTTTGGGCCGCTGAATCCAAATTTGGTAACAGAATTTAAAAAATTCAAAATGGCGGATCCAATACAGCTGATCAAAATTTTAAATATTTATTTGATTCCTATAAAAGTGAATATCTTACAGTTTTTGAAGTCGCTGAATCCTAATCTGACATAAAAAATCTAAAATAAAAAATGTCTCCTTAAAAATTTGAAGCCATTCCAACGTTATGGGAATCAAAAAAAAGTTTAAAAAATTGTGTGGCTTCTGTTCCTCGTACTCATTTGTGTTTTTTTTGCGTAAAGCGGCCAAGTTTCCAGGGAGTGATTTTGCTGGAAAGTTGTATATCTACAATACGGACATACGTCAGCACCAATAGAATGCTTATAGAATGCCCCATTTGAAATAGGACGAAATGGGGCAATTTTTGGATGGACGCATGCAGTCTGCATCCCTAAAATATTCACGATCATTATAGCTTTTGATATAAAATGTCTTAACAGCACTGAATATGAAGGTCAATCCATTGAACGTCATCAGTCTTCTACTCGCCACATTTCAATCACTAAAGATATCAGATTCTCCTATAAATCATAAGGAAAATGAATTAAAAGGACATATTGAAAGCATTTTGTTACACGCAATGAACGAGTTCAGTGATGTTGAAATGATTTTTGAGGAGTCTTTAGATTTTCATGAACCGTATAAAGATATGAATGAAGAAATACGTACAGATAAGTGTACGGAAGACAGAGAAGAAGTATCTTAATATTAAAAATTAAGAGCCGTAGAATTTTGGCTAAGTGGCAAAAAGAAAAATTTAGATATTGATACTGTAAGAAAGAATTTTAAGAGGGTAGCGTCTGCCAAACAATTGCAACGTTGGGCCCACTCATTGTATAAAGGTGGTACCTTTAGGGAAAAGATTGCTAGAATTTGTGACTTTACATCTGATAGACCGCTCACGGAAGGGTTTGCAAGTTCGCCCAAGAACTGAGCACCTTAAAACATCTGAGGAAGAATGTGCATCAGTCACTGCTGAAGAGGTGAAAAATGCACTTAGGGATACGAAGAACTTTTCCGTTGCAGGACCCGATGGTACCAAGAACTTCCCGTGGAAAAAGGTTAATCTCACGCTGTCAAGTAGGACGCAGACTTCTAAATCTCCAGTGTCTTAATAACCGAATTGTTCTAAGTAGAGTTTACATTGTTGTAAATGACAGAGATCATCTCTTAAAAATGTTCAGGAACCACGTGATGATTGGCATAGGAGCGTTCCCTTTACAAAGCCGCGGAACAGGTAGCCGAGACCCTTGGCCTGAATTTTAACATCGGAAGTGGGGGATGTGCATTACTCCATCTGGATGCTTCACTTCTAAAAGCCGAAGTAAAGAAAGCAGAAGTTAAAAAATTTCAACAAGAGCTGCTTGACAAGAAAATGCACGGTAACTTTCAGAGAAATGTAGAAGAATAGTCCTTGTCAAAATTGCAAACTTTTGCGTCATCAGGGCCAGCGCGGTGTTATTTTCACCTTAGTTTGCCGTGACCTCATTTTATGTCAAAAAGTTCCTGGTGATAGGCGCAGAGCGTTTCATGCACACGCTGAGTACCTAGAAAACATACTATCTAGGACCCTGCGCGGCCGAACGCTTCAAAAGAGATAAGAGTCAGTTGTCCAAAACGACAAGTGCCACATTGTCTCGAACTACAATTTTCGGACAGCCGTCTCCGTTGCGCACGCAAAGCCTGAAATCGTTCTACAAGACTTCGATAAGAGAACAACATTCGTGATCGAATTCTCGGCGTCGACTACGATATGACTGCTGAGGAAAAGAATAAGGAGGAGAGGTGTCAAGAACTCAAAAGAGAGCTGCAGCGACTGTACCCAAAATATTCGGTGAAAGTAATGGTCCTTGTGATTGGTTGTTTCATAAGTGCGGAGCTGTTACTGGTTCGTAACCTTCAAGCTATACCCGCGTGCTAAAAATATGCCAAGGCACTTCCAAAATGGATACAGAAAGCTGTTATCCTTGGATCGCTTGGTGTCTTCAAGACACACGGGGGTTTCGCTGGTGTGTAATTGTGATTTCATCGGGCCCTGTGGCCACCCATCTCGCGGTCGTAAGACTTGGCCATACGGTTCTGCTGGGAGCTGGTGTCATTTTTAGATTATGGTTTCTCCCCTTAGGACCATGCGGTGGCTGTTCAACTAAGTGCATATGTATTAGTAAGAGAAATTCAAGGTCGTAACCATTTCTACCTGAATAAGTGGTCTACGTCCCCTTTCGACGAAAATTGTTATGATATTGATTAAATTTCACGTTTTAGTTCTTTAGAATAATTTATCATTAATAAAATGTCATATTATGATGGAGATAAGTGAAGTTCTGACAAGCAATGGCAGTTTTCTGCAATGAAATTCAGCATGTGCGACTTAACATAAAAAGTGAAGTTTTTAAAGGAGCGAAAATAAAGTAAAATATTTTTCTATAGATAAATTGCGAAAAAGCTACCAGTGACGTACTTAAAAGAAGATAAATGATATAATTGAGACAAATTAAAAAATAGAAATCACTTCATAAATTTTAAATTTTCGTGAAGGTTAAGTTTTGTTAAGTCATAGGCGTGAGAAAAACACAGTAATTAAGTAAACAAATGTTTTCTTAAGTCATGGCTGGTTTTTCGTAAACACAAACTTCTATTAAAATGAATTGAATGAATCCGTATCAATTATGTCAAATAAAAAAGTTCCAATGTCATCAGTATCGTAACCTGTGAACCAGAATAAAGGTAAAAAATGTAGCATGAAATCAGTATTCGAGAAATTGAACCTAATGCAGGTATTTTCAATATTTATATAAGAATTATTGTTCTTCCTGGAATTGAAAATTATTTCACACTTCACTTTTCTATCCATTTGGACATAAGTGATGAGACCGTAGCGATTGCTAGCCACCAAAACTTAACTGTATGCGGTATAAACCTGTTAACTGGCATTTTTTTCGAAATTAATTTTTTTGTATTTTCTGGAGGATTTTTTATATGTAGTTAATATCCCGATATTGAAACGACAAAATTCCTTTTAGTTTTATTTTAAATGTAGTTACGAAAATTGTGTTTTGGTATCTATAACATAGGCACGCGGAACGATTTTCCTTCGCCGTATAAAATTTCTGAAATATTAGTTAACAGGTTTAGACCGCGGAATATTCAATTATGTAATATATCTCATGTTAAGCACGTTACTGATAGCGTGTGGTCAATTTTTCTTCCGAAAAATGTTCTACTACAATTTCGATCCTTTTGACTTCACTTTTTAGTGTAAGCTGCACATGCTGAATTTCATTGCAGAAAACTCCCATTCTTGTCATAATTTCACTTATCTTCCTCATATTATTATATTGTATTACTGATTAATTATTTTGAGTAGCTAACACGTATAATTGAATTAATGTTATAACATTTTTCGTTTAGGGGAGCTTGTACGGCTACAAATGAGAATACGGTACATGACTGGCAATCTCAAACGCGTTTCAATCGCACAAAAATAGAAGAGTTTGTATACGTGAGCAGTGTGATTTGTTATTCCCTCTCCACAGATCAGATAGAAGTTATTTGAACGATAATGGTCATTATGACCGGCAGAGTGTTATCCTTTTTTTTAAATTTATACATAAATGCATACACACATTATAAATTATAGCAGAAAAGATACAATGATTATTCGTGGTAGTATAATTTTTGAAATTTTTTGGAAGTTTCATTTACTTATCGGGTTTAGTTTCATATTGATTGAGAATTTATTCCTCGTGACTGTCCTCATTTCTCACAGTTAAACATTTTGTTTTTGTAAATAAACTGCTAAAATTTCTACCGGTCTGATGATTTTTCACAAATAACGACCATAAGCCAATAGTTCACTACAGACTCTCCAAAAGGAGCGAGAAAATGTTTTAAACCACTATTAAAAAGCTTATTAAATTAAGAGTTAAATGAGTCCTAATAGAGATATTTTTTATCTATCGAAGAGAGTATACCACGTGAGAAGCTTAAAAAATGCAAGCCAATAAAACTTCTGTTAAATTTTGAGAAAGTATTGTTTTGATTGTATACTTCAAAATAGCTGACTCAACATTTGATTCCCTTTGTGGGCATTTTTTGCATACTCACCCGGCTATATCCCTGAATTCAGAATCGTGAATATTAGTTGAATCGAGTTTAACTCAACTTTTCTTTCCATAATGAGCCATTGAATACGAATAAAATATGATTTTTTAAATATTACCCTAATCAGTATACTTTATAGGTTCGCAAAAAAACCACATAAGTGAAAAAATGGGTTTTGCGAGTTTTTGTCACTAATTAGGAGTTTTTTCAGTTTTTTAAACGCAGATTGTTTATAATACATAAAATACCACTTTATGTTGGTAATTAGATGTCTATATGATTTATTTAAACAATTTGTTCCTACTTTAGCAATATTTGCAAAATAGAAAGTCGCGGTTTAAAAAATCCAAATTTCAATTAGAGTGAGGTACTCGTACCACTTAGCCAATGTTAAAAAATAATTTTTTAAACATTTTAAAAATTATTTCTGATAAATTTCTTTTAGAATAATACTAGACAATTACCATTTTTTCAACAATTTTTCTTTTTTCTGTCCGATTTTCAAGTATAGCGATGTAAATAATCGATTAATGTAAACAAAATTATAGTTTAAAGAATTTATTATTTTAAATAATATTATCTTGGCATAATGTTAGAAAGTTGCGGTTTCGTCTCAAATATTAAACTTTTTGTCCACTCTACACTTAAAGTTTGGTAATAATTATTGAAATCTAACAAGCATAATTGTTTAAATAAATTTTTATTGTTAAAAACTATCTTCTTCTGTAGTAATCCTAGATAGTTGCGGTTTATTTCTTAATTTCCCACTTTTGACAACTTTTCATTTACGTAGTAAAGTAATCATTAATACAAGTTAACAAAAAAGTGTTAACACAATGTATTATTGTTTACAATTATCTTTCCCCAGATAATTGCAGAAAGTTGCGTTTTCTTTTGGATTTATGACATTTTTTCCACTTTCTACTTAAGGAGTTAATAACACAGGCCCACAAAAAAATGGGTTGTTCGAGAGATCGGAGTATGGTATCTATATGGATTTTCGGGCGCTGAACACGAATCTGACATCAGTTTCTTCCCCAGCACGTCAGGGTTTTCCCCTAGACGCGGAAAATTCCCCAGTAAATCAGCTTTTCTGGGTATATATTACCCTTCATATTTAAATCATCTAGAAAAAGATCAGGCATGATGTAGTTATGTATTTTGGTGTGCAGAATACGAATCTGTGACTAGTTTCTCCCAGAACATCAGGGTTTTCCCCTACATGCGGAAAATTCCCTAGAAAATGAGCTTTGTCAGGTATGAAATAAACCTCGTTATTAAAATCTTCTGAAAACAGGTCAGAGAATGATATATTTATAATTCTAGGGTTCTAGGCCGAAGTTTCCCTAGAAAATTAGCTTTTTCCGGTGTGAAATTTCTCTTGGTTTTTAAATCGTCTGGAAGCACGTCAGAGTATGATATATTTATATTTATTTGGTTTTGAATACGAGGCTGACATTAGTTTTCTCGAAGCACGTCAGGGATTTTTGCTACACGCGGAAATTTCCCTGCAAAATCAACTTTTCCGGGCATAAAATTGCCCTTGTTTTGTTACTTGTCTATAAATAGTGCAGAGCATGATATCTTTATGTATTTTCGTGCACGAAAATCATATCTTCATGTATTTTGGGGTTCCGAATACGAATTTGATCTTTTTTTTCCTAAGCAGGTAAGGCATTTCCCCTAGATACGATAAATTTCCGATTATTCCGGGAGTCAAGAACCGTTTAGTCCGCGGAAATAGGTCCCCAGAATTTTTTTAAATGTATATTGTGCAGAATGGTCTCCTGAATCCAACGGTATGAGGTACTTTCTCGAATTGACGGTCGTTATCGAGATATTGTTAATTAAACATTTTTACATAACTTATGCTATATCTTGGAAAATTATCGACATATTAGGAAAATTTTTTTTTCGAAACTGTTAGGTCTTATTGGAATAAACAATTTTTGTCATATGCAATTTTTTTTCTGTCTCATAGTTTTTGTAAAAAACGCAAAAAAGTATAATATAATAATCTATTTTTATGCATTGTTTATAGGTCTTTTGAAGATTTGTCTTCAGAATTAGTTTGATTGTGTTAAGACGCATGTAATTTCTTTGGCACATTTTCGCATCTGATTGATAGTTTATATAAAAAAACCGCAAACAAGATTTGCAACAAGGTTTCTTTGAACCGGATTGTAGCCGACATTTATTAACATTTTTAAACTTTGTTTTCTCATTCTGCTAAAGAAACCATAGAGGGAAAAGGTTTGTCTAAGTCTTTTTTCCGTATCTCTAATAGTTTATTTAAAAATAAAAAAATAAAGTGAAAGAAAAACATCGTTAAATATCAACAGGGGGAGAAATATTAACGGATTTTTGTCAATCTATTTTGATTTTCTCGAAATAATAAAACGAGGCTCGTTCAACCTATTGAAATTAAATTAATTAATATTGTAAAAAATTTTGATTTTCTCCGCTGCATCCAATTTTAAACAATGGGAAGGGCGGGCCAGACAAGAAAGCGTCCACTCGAGCGGCACTAATCAGCTAGCCATGGGGAGCCGCACTAAGAAAGCAAAAGGTCCAAATATCTTACCATTGTTATAAGAGTATCGATTGAGAAAAATCAAAATTGTGTACAATATTAATTAATCTAATTTCGAAATGCTGAATTATCCCCGTTAAATTATTTCAAAAAAATTTAAAAAAAGATTGAAAAAAATCGGTTAATATTTACTCCCCCTGTTCATATTTAACTATATATTTTCCTTTAACTTAATTTTTTTATTTTTAAATAAACTATTCGAGATACGGAAAAAGTCTTAGACAAACTTTTCCCCTGTGTGGTTTCTTTAGCAGAGTGAGAAAACAAAATGTGAAAATTTCAATAAATGTTGGCTACAATCGGGTTCAAAGAAACCTTGTTGCAAATCTTGTTTGCGGTTTTTTTTTTATATAAACTATTAATCAGATGCAAAAATGTTCCAAAGAAATTTCATGTGTCTTAACACAATCAAACTAATTCTAAAGAAGAATCTTCAAAAGACCCATAAACAATGCATAAAAATCGATTATTATATTATACTTTTTTGCGTTTTTTGCAGAAACTACGAAGCAGAAAAAAAAATTGTTCATGACAAAAATTGTTTATTTGAATAATACCTAACAGTTTCGAAAAAAATCTCTTAATATGGCGATAATTTTAGAAGATATAGCATAAGTTATGTAAAAATGTTTAATTAACAATATCTCGAGGACGACCGTCATTTCGCGAAAGCATCTCATACCGTTGGATTCAGGAGACCATTCTGCACAATATCCATTTAAAAAACTCCGGGGACCTTTTAGGTCATACCACCTCTTCTATGTGGCTCCTGGACTATATGGACGCAATTCACGCGGATATGTCATCCTTATTACATTGAAAGTCATACATATATAATTTTTTCTTGTTGATTTTGTTGATTGTATCATTGTAAGATCTATGCAGTGGTTTTCTTCTTGTCTTTGTTTCTTTTCTCTTACAATCTCTTTTCAACATTCAGCAGAAGTCTGCCAGCATTCGCTGATCCCATCGTCCTCGATACCTACGTTCCTCTGTCTTGATATCGTGATGGAATCCCTCTCCCTGCTCCTCAGTAAAATCTCTGCAGTTACTTGGAAAGTAATCTAAATGTGCATGAAGCAAATGCAACTTGAGAATCATCAATCAACCTACTTTACCGAAGTTTTCAACCATAGTAGACATCTCCCTGTAATTTGCACTTTTGTTATTACCTAGAATGTGTTGTGTAACTTTCTGAAACTGACCCATGTCGCATTTTCAACATAATTCATTACATCCATACATTAGTCATCCTTGATTATGGTGCGAATTCAGGAAATCAAAAGCATCTACATTCAGTTGTTCTAAGAAATAGCAGGAAATTTATGACCTAAATAAGCTAAATAAGTTACATCATCCGCTTTGTAACATCTCTCGTACACTTGTCCTGAATAGTCTTCACTTTACACTTTATTGATAGATGCAATGATTTCAGATTCAACTTCTGCCATGTTTTCAACACGATTAGACAGAAGCGGCGGCTTTGTTACACTGTAAATATTTGCGTAAACTATTTAAGAAATATTGCGACTTTTAAATCCTGCAATATTCGTAATACAGGAACAGCAATCTTTCTCGCCTTCTGGTTGTCTTCTTCTAATAGGTGTCTTGAATTTTAGTTTCGATCGATTCTCTATATCATTCCATCGGCTCAACGAAATACTACAAGTGCTGCATATGAAATTTGGGACTCATTTCATTTCCTAATGAGTCACCGCAAAACCAAAGCAATTTCTATAAATACATTTCATCTTGTCTGAAAACTTTCTCAGATTGTTCTTGATTTTATACTCACCACAAACGTAGCCGATCGCAGATGAGTCCACCGTCCTAGGGGTGATAATCCTCATACCTCCCTAGCTTTAAGTATGAGTGCTCTCCGACTTTGTTGATAATATTGTCAACTTGTCGCCAGACACACTACGGCATCATCCACGCACTCCTTCTCCCCCTGCAGGGCAGCGTGCCTAACAACGCTGGATGCTATTACTTTGGTGGACCGGAAAATGAATCATTCTACACATCCCCTTTTGAGCAGTTGTGATCGTCTCTAGCATCCTCCAAGGTAGCAGATTCAAATAACACTTATGCTTTTTCAATTGCAACTGTACAATTTGAAATTTATGATACAGAGTTTTTTCTATTTAAAATTAAAGAATAATCAGATGTTCTTGCCACGCGATCGGAATATCTGTTCCTTCATTCGGCTCTAAACTTTCCCAGGCTCAGGAAAAAGTTTTCAGCTGCGAAGTTGAATTCACTATAACTTCAAATAATAATAAAAGAGAGCTCTGTAGAGAATTCTTCGAATCTATGGAAAAAGATGAAGGCTCTGAAGCGAAAGCTCCCGTCTGTATTCAACCTAAAAAGCACCCATAAGATAATTTCTTTTGATAATTCCAGTAACAAAGGTGGTATTGTGCTAAAACAATCTGGCTTTTAGGGAATTTTTCGGATCTAGATGAAAACTTTGGAAAATTAGCGGAAATCCGAGTTCAAATACGTATTCAGCATCTCAAATATATAAGATACCAGAATACTTCCTATTTAGTGTGAATTTGCTACACGAGCACCTGCATTTCTAGGGAATCTTCTGCATCTACTGTAAAAACCGGACCTGCGGGGGGAAAACGCAGATCACATTCGTATTCAACACCCTAGAATACATCAAGATATCGTATTCGAATCGCTTTCCAGATTAATTAAACAACCAGGGTAGCTGCCTATATGGAAAACATGCCATTCTGGGGAATTCCCCAAATGCAGGGAAAAAACCTAAGGTGCTAAGGGGAAACAAATGTCAGATTCATATTCAACGCACGAAAATACGTAAAGGTGTCATGTCCGACCTGTTTCCAAACGATTTCAAAACTAAAGTTAATTTCATAACAGAAAAGTCTGATTTTCTACGGAAATATCCGCATTTAGGGGAAAACCCTGATGCTCTTGGAAAAAACTAATGTCAGATTCGTATTTAAAACACAAAAAATAAACATATCTTCACTGTAGAAAAAGCTTTGGTGATATTTACATTGAGCTAGTAATTATCGTGCAGTGTATACAGTATAAGTCCGATAATTTTCCAACTTCGGGACTGTAGGGGCGAAAAATTCCAGGAATTTCGGATTTATCGGACGCCCCTCTAGTAGCACGATATTAGGTGCACGCATGCGTAAATCATGGGTGAAAATCATGAGCAAAATAGCACACGTAGTGGGAGGACCACAATTAGTGTGCGTGCTCTACGTGTGATGACTTGCTAGAGTGCTACGATGCGAGTGTGACCCGTGAACGGGGTTACATGGCACGGCTGCATGCTCTGTGGTGCGAGAAACATCCGCAGCTATCGCACTTTTCGCAGCAACGTCTGCGAAACCATGCTGAACTACTCCGTAAAAGGGGCTATGTCAGCGGGACGCCTACTCTACCACAGCTAGAACAAGCCGGCAACAAAGAAAGAGAGGCGACACTAAGACCAACCGCGGGCAGGCATCCAATAGATGAAGAGCGATGCTTTACGACCCGGAGACACATCAACACCAAGGTTTCTCTCAAGCCTAAAGATCTGGCTGAAATGGATGACGAGCTTCGTGGACATTTTTCCGGTGAATTCGACCTCTGGGCTATCATAACCACCTATCTCACGGTTGTGAGACGTGGTTGTGGCTGAAATTTTACCGCGATTACGCTTGAAGCGGGACAACCGCAGGATTTCGCCGGGAGCGGGTGCTAATTTGAAAAATTGCACCCGCATCCAGCGAAATCGCGGTACAATTTTAGCCACAACAACGTCTCACAACCGTGAGTTA
>NC_046658.1:7319329-7322039 GCF_010883055.1 Belonocnema kinseyi
CAAAAAAATAAAAAATCTACTCTCACCATTTTCTGAAAAATTTAGTTCTGAATTTTTCAAAAAAAAAAAATTCTAAAATCGGTGCATAATTGCGTTCTAAATATGATTTTGAACCTCGTTTTCCGATTTCACCCCACTGTGCGGCCCATGCGGTGTACACTTGCCTAGAAAGGGAGTTGTTCATCTCTGGAGAGTCGTGGGAACGGTACCTCTGGAGAAGAACGTTCTCTAAGTACTTGAAGCTGTTGCTCTTGGTGGTTCGGTACCCACCTTAAATTGTAGGTCCCCCTCCCACCACGAAGTAAGTGTGTAGGGGGTGTGTAAAGGAATAGGGTAGAAGGTACAAGAAAAATGTAAATCCTTAGAGGACACATCAGAAGCTTCCATTCCGACAAAATAGTATACACAACCGGAATCACTAATTTATGTAAGCTCGTATTCACAGACTTGGAAACGAAATTCCATTGTACGCAGCGATCTTTCATTGTTTACACTTGTACGGTACTGTTTTTCTCTGGTTCGCTCGACGCTCGTAGTTCAACTAACCACGAGGCTCCCCACGCACGGGCCCTTACAACCCTTAAGTCACGTTTACAGTTCTCTCAATAAGGCGGTATATTTCAAGTATAATTTTATAAGTTGTTAACAGTATATACATTCCTGCATTTGTCAACCATAGATCATATTCGAGATTTTGACACAATATTCAAAGTGTAAGATTGCCGAGCGGCTTTGTTGTCAGGGATTATGGTGCGTACGAATAGGTTAGATGTGTTATAGATAAAGGTTCAGATCCTTCAGTGTTTCTGATTTTTAATTTTGTTAAAAACATGCGACGACAGAGCTACGTATAGGACTTAGAGGTGGATTCAATTTCACTTAACGTATTGCAAAGTACTCAAGCTGATAAGGATTACAAAATGGAGTAAGAGATAGATAATGATTGAAAAGGATGTGCAGAACTCATTAAAACGGATACACAATTCCTATCCGCTTGAATCCGCTATTTACTATCTATTTGAATACTTTTACTTGTAGCATGGTTTTTCTCCTGGTTACCCAGTTCTTTCCCCGTTTTACCCGTGGTTCTCATTCAAACGAAAACATGCCACCCTGTGCATTTTTACCACTTAAACCGCAACGACATTAAAATCGAAATATTGGTGCAAAGAATAAAAATTCTAAAAACTAAAAATATCATAAAATAAAAATAGTTACCTGAGTCCACAGTCCGAGACGTTTTCCCGAGTTTCTCGTACATAAGTTGTTTCGTACACTTATATGTAGAAATACTCCAATTTTTAATACTTTCGATTTTGCTATGAGTTGATCGCATTGTTTGGGTGTCTCCATTCTGAAGAGGCGAACTGGGCGATATCGGCACTGATGTCGAAACAAATAATGTACATAAGATACAATAAGGTTTGTAAAAAGAGTAGTGCAATAAATGTTTTAGAATATTATTCTTAAACATTTTTTATCCAGGAGCCAGTATGTGTCACGAATATCTGGATGCATAATTTGGCGTTCGATTTTACTGAAACTTGGTGAAATTATGTCACTTACAGAACCTTCAAGGTAATAAGAATAATTTTAAATATAAAGCCAAGCTACAGATTACAACAACGGTTTCTGTAATTGGGGACCGCAATGTTAAAACAGTTATTTTTTATGCAAAAGAATCATTAGTTTACTATACCATGTAAGTTTCAAACTTTTTAAGCTTAAATTAACTTATTCAGAGCTATTTGTTCATGGACTATTTACTGTCTAAAAAACCGTACCCTAAAAGTTTAGAATTCGTATTTCAGTTTTTAACTTAAATTATTCAAATGATTTATATATTCTCGATCGAGTTTTTTGGTATATACATTGCGCAAAGTATAGACTTTGCGTCCCAGAAACGCTATCTTTTTCTGACTACGCGCTATCCGTCGTCTCTAATGAGACCTATTTCTTTGTATCCCTAACTCTATCCCTTGCAGTCACAGCTGTCTATATTTTTTTAAGTATGACTCTATCCCTGGTGTTCACAACTACCTATCTTTCTCTATCACTGACTTTATCCCTTGTGGTCACATCGACCTATCTTTTGCTATCTATGATCTTTAAAATTGACTATTTCTATCTATCCCTGCCTATCCACGATATACCGTTTTAATTTCTATACATTTGAATCCACTCCAAAATACAGTATTCTTAACCGTTTCTAAAATAATAATAATAATATATTTCGAGTTTCAAGCACGCGCAAAATAATATTAAACCAGCAAGGGTTTTATCCCCTTTTGCCCTGTTGAAAAGCTCTGCTATCCCTCGCCTGTCATTGGTATTGACCTCTACCAAGTAAAGCTCGAAAGTGGGGACAGAGGCGAAGACTCAATTAAAACATTCAATTTCTCACAAAAACAACTTATTTATTACTTTGATATCTCACCATTATATACATTTGGCCCCTACTCTAGCCTTGCCTTGTCGAAAGTCGCTCGACGCTCCTTTTTGAATCGTGAAGCTACCCTCATTCATGTCCCACGCACATCATTCTCAAAAGGCGACTCTAAAGAAGACATAAACTTTCCTTTACCGCAATCGCGGTTTCTGCAGAACTTATAAGTAACGCGCTCTTTATTCTTATTCCAAGTAACATTAATCTGTGCTTTCCATAATTGCGTCAAACACAATTTTGAGTCACGTTTCGGAAGTATAAATT
>NC_046658.1:7322051-7325226 GCF_010883055.1 Belonocnema kinseyi
CCCTTATAACCACTGTCATAGTGGCCTCTTAAGATATTTACTAACATGAACCTAACACTAACGAACTGTATGTATTACAATTTATTATACGTAGCCTAGTTTGTACTGCTGATGCCTCTCTGAGCCCTACTGGTAAAAATAATGCCGTCTAATTCTGATCGGGTAACCTGACTTGATAGGAAGCGACAGGATCTGTAACAAGTTAAGACACGTCTTGGTGGACTCTGGGTATGGCTCGTTCCTCTGGCTTCACCGATCTGGAAAAGAGTGCACCTCGCTTTGGCCAGAGTGTCCTTTTATAAGTCTCTCCCCACCTATACTGGTGACCCGAGAATATCGATCGCAACCCGACGATACGAGTGTCTATCTATAATCGAAATAATACGAAATTTGAGATTGCATAAATGATAGAAAAGGATAGACGTGGATAGGCGTAGGATTCATATCGATAGAAAGGCTGGGATTCGGGAGAATAGGATTGACTTCTATTAAAAAAAGATTTTATAAAAGATTCAATTAGATAGGGATATAGGGATTGGGAAAGATCAAACAAAATGTATTGAATAATGGATAGAAAATAGTATAGGTAGATAAGGGGAGGATTCATGTAAATAAACAGACTAGATTTCAGAAGGATAGGGCTGACCTACATGTCAAAACAGATAGAGAAAGGTACAATTAGATAGGAATATAGGGATTAAAAAAATATAAAAGATTTTTGATTGCATAACAGATGGAAAATAATGGAAACGAACAGAAAAGAATAAAGGTGGATGAATTGTGGATACATTTAGATCAAAAGCCTAGGATTAAAAAAGACAGGGCTATATTAGATTTTAGAAAGATTCAATTTGATAAGAAGATAAGGATTGAAAAAGATAGACCAGTTTTTGGATTGGCTAACGGATAGAGCAAGATAGGAATGAATAAGCGAAGGATTCATTTGGATAGAAACAATAGGATATGGATAGGGAGTGGAAAGAAAAGGATATGTGGATAAGTGGCGGACAGACATGGATAGGAAGATTGGAATTCAACAGAACGGAGGTGACTGCAGATTAAAAGATAGATAGAGAAGAATCGAAAGAATAGGCACAAGATAAAGATGGATACATTGTTTCTTTTCATTTAAATCTTACAGGTAGAAAATGATTGAAACTGGTAGTGACTATCCATTTACTTTCAGCAGGGCTGTCCATACAGATACTGCAAGCCCATGTCATCGAGCATCTTAACCCTTTGAAGCATACATTTTTCCTTATATACAAATTGGTTAAAACTTTATTCGCGGAAGGTTTTTGGGGTCACCGATTAAGAATTTTGAGTCAAATTTTAGAAATGTAAAAAATTGGAAAGTCCTGAAAGAGTGCGGATTCAATGAATGGCTGCTACAAGCAATAAAAGCAATATATACTGGTAGAAAAGCGAACGTTAGGTTTAATGGTAGGAGTGAAAAACAATATGCAAAATTGTATTAGATGATGAGAACATTAAAAAGTTTATAAATTCATATATTTTTGCAACTTATTCACTAGAAACGGAAAGATAGATGAGGAGATAGGTAGGCTCATAAATGAGGGTTAAAAGGTTATTGGTAGAACAGGGTCCATTATCAGAAATAAGAATACATCTAAGCTAAAATGGCAATACATAATTTTAGTTTTATACCGATTGTGCCTTAGATACTAATGGGCCGCAGTGGGGAACCTCACATGGCGACTTTGTGATGTTCTTCACTTGGGGCGATTGCTAGAGAGTTGACCAGCAACCTGGGTACGAACGTGTTACTTGAATAAGTAACAGGATAATTCTAGATCAATCTAAAAAAAACCTATGCCTCCTTCCCCACATTACGCCCCTCTTCACCGAGCGAATCACGCCTAACGAGAAAGGGGCATGGCTCAATGGTATAACACTACAATAATAATAACGAAGTGGCGGGTCTAATATAGCGGATACACAATGTGAAAATAAGTTTCGTGACTTCAAAATGGATTGTCGGAGGTTTTGGAGGTCGCCGATTACGAATCTGAAGTTAAAATCTCAAAATCAAAATGGCGGATTCAATATGGCGGTCAAATAATTTTTTTTAATGCCCTCGTGGCTGCAAAATGGGCAACATCCGGATTCAATATCCGCTATTTTTAATTTTTGATTACAGATTCGTACTCAGCCGCCCAAACAACATCTGAGGCTCCATTTTTAAGCCACGATATCAACTTTTAAATGTTGAGGCCGCCATGTTTGATGACATTTTGAATTTTTACCTCAGATTTGTAATCAGCGACCCAAAAAAACCTTAGACGTTATTTCCAGCTAATTTACTATTGTTTAATATTTACAATTACATTTGGGCCAATTCTATCGAAACCCAATTTCCATAAGGAACGTACAGGGTCCTATTTGAATTTCTCCCGGAAATCTTTGGATACCTGAAATTTCCAAGAATATTCAGTATTCAAAATTTCGAAAATATCCGACAAGTCTGTTTTTATTGGTTCTCAAATGTAATATCGTGTGCAATAGGCGCAGAAAGTAGGCAGTTGAAACTGTATACATTATATTAATTCCAATGTTAAAGATAAAAAAAGTTAGATATCTGAAATTATCGAAGACCCTCGATTCTGAATCTCTAACTTTCACTCTCAGGATTTTCCCCCAGACGCCTTGAAGAAATACATGTAGGACGTAAATTTCCCGTCGTCGACTAAAATTTTGCTAAAATGTTGGCTCCTCAAAGGTTTAAATGCTCTCAAAATTCTATATAAAATGAACCCTGGATGAAGCCTATTTGTCTATTTTTCGAATCGATATTGCAAAAATGGTGTAAATTTCAATGTTTTCTTAAATTTGCAATAACTTCCGTAATAATTAATATTTTTCAATTTACCTGGTCTCATTTTAAAGCTATTTTTCCACAGTATGGAAACATCTTATTAGTATAAAACAACTTCAAGTTCTTGCTCTGTTATAATATTTTTTTCGTTTTACGGTCATAACGCTCTTGTGATACTGTGGAAAAATAGTTTAAGTTCTCGCACTGTAATGAGAATTTTTTTAAAATTTACAATCATAAGCATTTAAACCTTTAAGGAGCCAACATTTTAGCTTTGACATAATTAAAATTAAGAGAACTTAATTAATTGTCAAAAAGGAGGTGAACCCAAACTTTTGA
>NC_046658.1:7325326-7326472 GCF_010883055.1 Belonocnema kinseyi
ATTGCACTCGTTTCGTCTTCAGTTTTCTCGGAATCTTGCAACAGCTGGATTATTTTATTTACCAATTTGTGTTTTCCAGAAGCTTTCAGATTACTCAGGAAATCCTGCTCAATCTCAAGCGGAGAGTAACTCTCCTGAATAGATTGCACCTTCCTTCTCTTGGTTGACTGATCTATGTTCAAAATCTTCCCGAGATCGTCTACCAGGTTTCAATATGGTTTGCGTAATTTTAAAATTTGTAATTAACCATACAGCATGTCTTTTTTCAAATATCTCTTTTTTGTTAAAAGAAGACGTCCAATTCCTTTTAAAGACAGGGATGAAGTAACGCATTATTTTGTCTCGAACCATTTCAACATGGTCTTCTGCAATCATATAATTTGTTCTTATATAACTCAGTATGGTTTTAGACAAATCTGCATCACTTTCCTTGAAATTTTCGATCGATATATTGCATAATACTCTAATGGGCACACGTTTACACATACACATATATAAATATATATATAACTTCATCTACTCTCAATTAACAGATGTTTAAATAGAGTGACTAAAGAAATGTCAAACGAGTCAGAGCGAAGAATTCCTGACAGTTTAAAACCTGTAAATAAAGCATTCAATTTTTCTTCTGACCATGAATTTCCAAATCAGAGCTGCTTACGAGTAGAGTGTTCAATACGAAATGAAGACAAATCAGCTGTGACCAAGTGTATTCATTATTGCGCATGCGCATGTAACCTGTTTCGCCATCTGTTGGCATGACGCACAACCTGACGCTTCTTAAATATTATTTAAAAGCGGTTTATTTTCGCTTAAAATCGACCAAAGTGTGCATTTGTTTATATAATTTATTTATAAAATAAACAACTATTGCTTGTTTGTAAATTTTTTTTTAGAAAACATCATTGTAAATATGATTTCAGCAAGGTGAGAGGAAAAACCGATTAATTTTTGTTTAAAAACGTCCAAAATGTGAATTTGTTTATATAATTTGTTTATAAAATGAACGAATATTAATGGGTGGCAAATTTTTTTTCGAAAAACTCACTGCCAACATAATTGCAATACAATAGGAAGAAAAAACGGTTCCTTTTCGCCTAAAAACGGCCAAAATGTGCATTTGTTTATATAATTTGTTTATAAATA
>NC_046658.1:7326572-7340431 GCF_010883055.1 Belonocnema kinseyi
TTCTGAATTTTTCAAAAAAAAAAAAATTCTAAAATCGGTGCATAATTGCGTTCTAAATGTCATTTTGAACCTCGTTTTCCGATTTCACCCCACTGTGGGCCGTCGAGACTCTTCCAGAGTGCGAGGCAGGAATCGAACCCGCAAGCCGATGGAGTGGGCCCAAAGCCTACGGTTCAGCCCCTACTACCGTTGTCTCACTATTACTATTTTGTCTTAAACTATTTATTAAACCTTGCCGACCAGAAACTAATATTAATGCATTAATATTTAAAGTACGTAATTTGGCTCTAACCGTACCAAACAGTTGCCTTTGCACTACGCATGCTTCGTGACAGACAACACTTTTGGTTCCGCCAATTCATTCTAGAGGAAACCACGTTTTTTTCCTATAACCGAATTCTTCAACCAATAATGCTGACCGTATGATGCACTGGCAGTAGCTTAGGGGATATCTTTTGGGAGCTTTGTAGCTGAGCATGAAATGCCTGTTACCCTATTTATTGCTCACATTCTCACTATTTACAGACAACAACATTTTTTGAGTTGCGAAACATTATAAGTAATTCGCTCAGCTATTAAGAGAAATTTTATAAACAATTTTAAACTTTAGATATGTGGGATGGATTATCTTTGGTTTTAAGAAGCCATCCTCAAATGACTAAAGACAGTGACACTAGGTTTTACATTTAGTCATGTAATAATATTTAATAATTTTTCAAACAAACCTAATTCACAAATACAATGTTTGCCTATTTTTCTATATAAAAACTGCATTCTTGTATCACAAAACACTGCAAAAAACTAATATTTAAACTTTGTCAGGAAACTGGGACGATACAAAATCTTGTAATTGTTACTAAGAATGTACTTCCGATAGAGATACAAAATTTCTTTTGGGAGTCAGTAACACTGCTAATGGTTCACTATAAACAAACCGAAATTACCTGCATCGTAGATATAGTAAGGAGCACTAAAAGCCATACGCCTCTTCCTATTTAAATATAGCAATCTTTCATGAGGTCTACCTAAGTTAATAGGCAAAAGTTCATAGGTAGCGAACTTATACCTGTATAGCAATAATGCGATTGAATTATTCTTTACTCTGTTTAAGACATTGCACATGCTGCTTAGACGATATTGAAACATTGACACTCATAATTTATTTTAGCGTGAAATAAAAAACAATATCGCTTTTCGATATTTTCCTGTGAATAAAAGTGAATACAAATTATCTTAATTTCAACCTTCTTTATATTATACTGTTGCAATATTTTAAAAATACATTTTGAATCAAATATAGCAGCGTGCCTAGTATGTGGGAAAAGCGGGAATATGGCGGAAAATGTACGTGATTTTATTTTTAAGCGGGAATTTTCTTGTGTTTCATACATGAAACAAAAAGGGTAGAGAATTGAAAAATGGTCATGGCAAGTAAGGGCAAAAATGAAAGAGTCACGGAATTTTTGATAAACTAATGTAGAAGTTTATGAAATTCTGTATTACTGTTGTCACTAATAGTGTTTAAGATAAATGTAAAATTAATAATAAAAGTCTCTTGAGTTAATGTTTAAGTTCACAAAACTTTAAATAGCTAAAAACGGTAGTTACGTATTGGATGCCGACGTGCGGGGCATGAGAATATAAAAGAAGAACAAGAGTCTTAGTTACACTCTTTAAAAGTGGCAAGAAGAACTGCAATGTAACAAGATAGTAATCCAATAGACCTAGATGCGATGGTGCAAAATATCTCCTTTGACAATTTGGAAGAATCTTTAATGATGCCACCGGGAGGCAAGCTGAGGCAATATCGGGATGTGGTACTCTCACGAGACATCACTATTAGGATCCCCCCAAGGATTGGTGGCTCATTGTAAAAGATAAGATCAATGGTCTATAAGATTATCTCGCTAAATTCTAACAGAGATATTGGGTATAGAAAGCTCAACACGAAGTCAGAAAGAAATTGGATAATAATAGGCCGCGGCATACAAATATGTGAACAATTAATCGAACTTCTCGAAGAAATCGACCAAATAGGAAGCTTAAACACAGGGCCTCTAAAGCAACGTGAATGGAGAAATCGACCTACAACTTTAAACAATAATCAACAAAATACCTGGCGAAATCAAAATACAAGAGGTAATTATTCGCGAACAGGTGCCGATAACAAATGAAACTGGACTCAACAGCCTGCAACGGGGAGCACGCCGCGCACAGGTGACACGTCAGGACCAAGTAGGGCTCGAGCCCAGGGAGGTATCATACCCCATGGGAAAACAACTCCTGGAGACAACGACATGATAACTAGTACCCGGGAGGAACTGATTGAAGAAAATAATAAGGTGTTATTTAAAAAGCAATCCAAATACTCTACAGCCAATATTCTAATTGCGGGCATAGTAACGAAAGCATTAATAGACATTGCCACAGAATTCACCTGCATTTCAGAGGAATTTCGGAACGCAAACAAAGAGCGTTTCGTGAGGTATGGAAGCTTACCATTAGCAGATGTGGCCGTTACGGGGCCTATAGAAGGCAAGGCAGGGCGTTTCAAACGAAAAATTGATGTGGATGTGCAATTACCCAATTCCCTTATACAATTTGATTTCTTAGCAGTACCGAAATTATCAAGAACTTGTATCTGAGATCGATATCCTAGACGAACATCGAACAACAATCGACCTTGTTACACATATGTCAACTTTTCCGTATCTAGAAGGAGCACCTGTCATTAGGATCGTTCAGGAGTAGAGACACGAGAATGCAGAGGGGCACCAAAATTTGAGCCACGTTGAAGCATCAACAGAAGAAATAATAAGAACGGGAAATGCACATCAAGAACTCGACTCAAGTTTAGAAAAAAACGTAATAAAACTCCAGATTTAAAACAAACAGAAAAAAATGGGTTGACAAAAATCCTATGGAAACATCGCAGTCTTTTGTCGTGAGCTGGGCCAACTAACTAATTATCTACATGAATTAATAGTAAGAGAAAGACTATCCTTCGTGGGGAGAAGTTACCCTATTCCTATGGCTCACTGCGAGAAAGGCGACAATCAAATACAACGCATGATAAAGATGGAAATAACCCAGCGACCGAGCAGTCCTTATATAAACCCTATAGTACTGGTTATAAAAAAAGGACGGTATAATTCGATTGTGTTTAGGTGCACGTAAGTTTAATGCCATCTTAACTGAAGATTGGCAATGCAAATACCCCGCAGAGGTGCTATTCCAAAAGTGCAAAGTCATGAATATTATGTCTAATTTAGACATGACGAGCAGCTTATAGCGAATTCTGGTGAATTCAAAGTCGTACCTTTCCGGTTGAAAACGAGCACAGCTGCCCTAGTACACAATGGAGAGAGAGGGCAATACCATGCCAACGATCTTAGGATATACTTTAAAGAAAATGTCGAAGGAGGGGATGTCGTAAATCTAGTACCTGATCGGCCATAGGAAAAGCAGAAAACGAAAGAAAGGTCAGTTAAAAGCTAAACGCCGCCCATGCCTAGATCAGCGACGCAACACGAACTTCTTGACACAAGCAGCCATGTGGCAGTGCAGTGTAGTATGGAAGGGGGAGAAGAGGATGAGGTAGTGCGTGAGTCACGTCAGCTCCTCACTATACCAACTAATCCTGGCGACTTTGAAAAAGAATCCAAAACAGTGAGAAGAGCTCTAAATACGAAGGTATCAGAGGTAAATTCTGCAAAATTCGCCCGTGTGGTAAAAAAGAAGATCCAAACAATCGAAGCAGCCTGCAAAGCAAACATCAAACCACAAGCGTCAACGTCGCAACCACTCCCACCGATCATTTTCTTCGCGGGCGGTCCCATATATATTCCGTTGAAATCAAATATTAGGACCTATGAAAAAGCCACCAAACGCGTCCTTGGGTTACGGGTAGAGGGTCCTTGCACCCAGAGTTTCTGTTGAATATGGGTACAATAATTAATAAGCAGTCGCGGGCAATTGTCCAAGGATGGTCACGAAGGAATAACCCCTAAGCGAAGGCTTAGCAACCGTGCCGAAAGCTGAATGGCATCAGGGTGAGGTATCTCAAACGGTGACTCTGGCATCCTTATCCTTGCATGCAAGGCTCCACAAGGATGGACGAACCCTTTTCCCAAAATAATCGAACACGCAAGGTCTTCAATAATGGGTCGAACAACAATGCCGAATACCCTACAATGGGGGTGGGAGGGCAATCAAAACGGAGTTAATTGGATGGACCGGCAAAATCTGAATATATTTGAGTGGAGAAATTAATTTAGGGACATCCTGCTGCAGTCCTGTGATGCCAGTATAGCCCCTGAACGAAAAGGCAGCATGGCTTGACTGCATGCTCTGTGGTACGAGAAACTCCCAGGGCTCTCGCATTTTTCGCAATAACAACTGCGAACCCGGCCAAGGAACTCCTGAAAAGGGGTGATATAACTGAAGCGCCTATTAAACCGCAGTCAGAACAAGAGGGCAACAGAATATAGAGGCGAAACTGAAACCAACCGCAAGCAGGGGCTCAATAGAGGAAAAGCGATGCTTCAAGACCCGGCGAAACTTTCAACATTCAGGTTTCTCTTAAGCCTAAAGATCTGGCTAAACTGGATGACGAGCTTTCTGGAGATGTTTCCGAAGAATCCCACCTCTAAAATATCAATTGTGGTGTGTATAATGTAGCTAGAACTTTGGCAGATGCAAACTGTAAAACAAAACCATCAGCTGATCATAAGACCAAGAGACGAGTGGATCACCTCACCACAAAGATAGTCAAGGCAAGACAGTACGCGTCCCTCGTTCAGTGTGTGATTGACTGCATAACCGGAGCAGGTCGAAGCAATTTGGAGATAAGTCTTCGAAGTTCCTCATTCACTGGAAGAAGACTCGACGAGAATAAATAGCTTAGAAAAATGCGCCAAGGTTTATTTGGAGTGAGGAAAACTTCCAGACATCCGTGAAGATCCTGTATCTCGTCGACGGAAGCGTTATACTACACCTTCGAGGTGGAGAGACCTATACATACCTAGGCGTGTCACAGAGTTGCATTCAGAATGTAGCATCTATAAAGGATATTCTCCGAAGCAGGTACAAACGTCTCATGGGGCAGACTTAGTCTTCCGAAATTTCGGCGAGGAACAAAGTATCCGCTACGAATATGTTTGACATCTCGGCATTACTCTATTCATTTGAATTGGTTTCATGGACGAAGGATGAGTTTGGATCCCTTGACATCGTGACACGAAAGGTTATGTACATGAACAAAAGCAGGCACCTTGAATCTTCTGTTTCTGTACTTTACATCTCACACCGTCAAGGTGGACGCGTAATACTAAATCTTTAATGTCTTCACCACAGGATTTTTCTAGGAACAGCATATATAGTTGCAAACGGACGGGACCCTTATCTTTAAATGGCCGGGAATCACGAAAAGATGGACAAAGGAGCGTTTCCGTGCAGAGCGTTGAAGGAAGCTGCCGAAAAACTCGACCTTCATTTCAATATCTGGGGTGAGCAAAATGCATCAAATCTTATCTGTCTCGATGCCTCACTCCTGAAAGACTGGATTAAGAGAACACAGGAGAAAAATCTTTGT
Source organism: Belonocnema kinseyi (assembly GCF_010883055.1). Taxonomy (NCBI): domain Eukaryota; kingdom Metazoa; phylum Arthropoda; class Insecta; order Hymenoptera; family Cynipidae; genus Belonocnema; species Belonocnema kinseyi. The sequence continues at coordinate 7,332,166 of NC_046658.1, forward strand.
GAAAAGCTCCTCGACAAGAGGATACATGATATCTTCCACAGAAATGTGGAGGATCAGTCGATGTCGTGTGAGCTAACGTTTGATTTCCCTAAATCACCCGGAATGAAGTCGAGCACGGAGGTTTTCTTTTTCGCATATCAAGACGGTACCATTTCTACTTTAGCATATCGTCGCCATATTTTGAGCCCAGATATTCCCGATGATAGTTGGAGAGCATGTCATGCACAGCTCGAGCATTTAGGACACATACTATCTAGTTGTCCAACTCATGCGGGAACGACCTACATCCAAAGGCACAATCCGTGCACTAAGAGTGCCTTCTTGCCACCTCTGTCACACTTACGGCATTAGCCTCCATACCGCTCCGCTAAATGCTCCCAAAGAAATCGAGTCAATTGTCGAGAATGAAAAGTGCCGCACATACTGGAACTTCATATTCTTGACACGCGTGAACACACACGCACTCATATGTATGTGTGCATATTTACACAAAACCTTTGTGGTATACGCATTCTTGGTACAAAACAGAAGTTAATACTACTTTGATAGAATGCTGTACAATCAACAGTTTTTAAAATATTAACAGTTGTAAAGAAATAATGGGAGCTCGCTATTCTCGCGCGTACATAAGAATCGTTGCCGAACTCTAGAACGTAGTGCATTTCAAGTAAGTAATTCTAATATTCACAGTAGACAATAAATTTTGAAGCAACGTGAAGTTCTCAAAACATATCACCCTCATTTGTAATTGATTTTCCCCATTCAAGTACGGAGAAACGATTGTAATCCAAATATTTTATGGTCACGGTAAAATCTTGGTTCAGAAAAACAATTTGATTTTAACAAAATGTATTAGCACAAGTCACATATATTGTGCAACAAAAAAAAAAAGAACACTCATTTACAAGAATAAAATCGCCTATATCCCGCGCCGTAAATAATACTTTTTATTACCCTTCTATAAAAAAACGCAATTTTATTTGTAGGTATTCCAAGCATATGGATGGAAGTCAAAAACCTACTAAAATGAATTTTCAAGATGAAATTCCGAGCCAGCACCGCTAATAATTTTTGTTAAAAGAGAATCTTTATTATGAACCACATTTTGACTGTGAAAACGAAACAATTTGACTATTAAGTCCACAAAAACGCCCTGATATTGGCTTATCTTATGCATATTAATCGAAAAGCTACCGAAACTATTTGACAGAAATATTTAAATTGACAATTAGTTTTTATCAGAGTGGGCCAAAAAACTCTTTTTACGATCCGCGAATTTTTATAGTGCCCGTGTAGACAATTATTAAGGCAGACTTGCGTCCAGTTGCGGCTTTGTCAAGACCGTCTAATTTGCGAACATGACATTTGCTCCGGAAGCATTTGATTTATTCGTGAAAATCCGACAAAAATCTGGTTGCTAACTGGAATGTCAATGCTATACGGTACACAGTTTTGATAAGCCCCAAAATCCTTCCCTAAATGGTAACGTGTTTGAATCTGAATCTGAATAATATGTTTGAATCTGATTACGAATCTGAATTGAGAATTTGGAAATATTCAAATTCAAGATGGTGGATTCAAGATGGCGGTTCCAAAATTTTGAAAAGAGATGTGCGAGCTTGAAAATGTATATTCGGGGGTTTTTGGGGTCGCTAATTACGATTCTGAAGTCATAATTAGGAAATATTATAATTGAAGATGGCGGTCTTAAATTTTTGAAAAAAGAAGTATGCGATCTTGAAAATCTATACTCGGGGGTTTTTGGGGTCGCTGATTACGAATCTGAAGTCAGAATTTTAAAATATTCAAATTGAAGATGGCGGTTTCAAAATTTTGAAAAAAGATATATACGAGCTTAAAATTTATGCTCGGGGTTTTTAGAGACGCTGATTACGAATTTGAAGTTACTGAATTAAAATTCAAATTAGTCGATCAAATTTAGTTTACATTGATACGTAAATCTTCGAAATCGTAGATGAGATTTTGTATACTTTGAGTTCAATAATGTAGACACTTAAGGAATTTATTTCGAAATTCTAACAACAAATTCGTATTCAGCGACCCCAAAAACCCCCAAGTAAAGATTTTCAAGCTCATATATCTCTTTTTTTTCAAAATTTTGAAACCGTCATCTTAAATCCGCTATCTTGAATTGAATATTTCCAAATTCTGACTTCAGATTCGTTATTAGGGACCCCAAAAACCTCCGAGTGAGAATTTTCAAGTAAATTCACTGAACAAAAGAAAATATTTGCAACAAAGGGATAAATACGGTGAAAAAACCCCGTATCACTGAATGGCCGTAATAAAAAACATATTTTAGTAAACACTGCCCAGTACTTTTCTCCTCATTCCTATTATGATCTATGTTTTATATGAATCTCTATAGATCCATGCGCTCTATATTAAATATACATGTATAAACAACAATTAAAGTTAGACAATAAGCAACTGGCAGCGTAAAATACACGATTTTAATTTGATATTTATTTATAGTTCTTTTCATATTTCACCAATAATACTTTTTTACGTCAAAATGATTATTATAGTTTTTTTCTTAGAATAGAACAATCTAATTATAAATTTTAACGAATACGTTCGTTTTTCACGGTTTTTTCATGAGTAAGGTCTCTTTTCACGGCGCTTATAGAAATAAGGTTTTTTTCTCAGCATTTAACGAAATATATTTTTTTCGTAGTCTTTTACTGAGATTGTGTTCTTCTTTACGGTGTTTTTAAACAAGGTATTTTTTCACAGTGACCTAATGAACAATCTGTTTTTCACGTCTTTGAAAAAGGTTTTTCTTCATAGCTTTATTTTACAGGTTTTTTTTCGTAAGCACCGGCAATTTGTTCCGTCAAATAACGGAATGACCTTTAGTGTGTATCTGAGGGAGACCTGTTGTTTAGTAGATAGTCTATTCATGTTTGACGTTTGTGGGTCAAAGTCTGAGTCTGATTTAATTTTTACTTTCTGTATAATATGTTCCTGTTTTGGTTGAATTCCTTTAAATTGTTGTTATAGAAATATATTTGAAACGTTGAAATAATTTTATTTATTTAAAGGATCTTTCTGCGTGTTATCAATTATTGTTGAATTTGCTCTATTTTGGCCCTCGCTTTTTATGTTAAAATGTGTGATAGTGACGTCATTCAGTGTATTGTTTTCTAAAGTTTCATTTTGAAAATTTTTTGAATTTGAAGAAAAAATTAAGGCTTTATCCTTGAAACTTGAATTAATTATGGAATTTTTACTTGAACTTTGAGATTCAAAAGTGATTTTTGACGTATTCGACATTTAAATTTTTCATTATGAAAATAAGTTGAAATTAATTTGTTGAAGAATTACAGATCCTACACAATTTTTCAGAAATTAGATTTTAGGGGTACAGGGCATAATTATAAATGGTACAAGGCAAAAATAAAAATTGTACAGGGTATAAACACAGGTATTATAAATTCAGATATAAATAGTATAAGTAGAATTATTAAAATTAACAGATTTTTTGCATTCCGTTGAGTTTCATGTGCTTTTTTTATATTGAAGAAAAAGGGATGAGAATAACTTCCGAAAAGCAAGATAGCTACACACTATTATACAAATAGCTTGAAATATATACAAATAGCTTGAAATACAACTAAATATACAATATCCAAAAGTTTATTAAATTAAGGAAATTACAAGTTTAAAGAGATACAGCTGATTTAAAAAATATTGAAAAGGATTATGTTAGTATTTGATTTATTTTTTTAATTTACTGGTATTTTGATTTTGAAGTTTCTTTGCACTGGAGACTCAGTGGTAGCAGAAACTCTTCAGTCCAGAACTCCAGCTTAAAATAAACGTAGATCCTAATGTTTAAGTTTCTAAAGAAATGTTAAAGATTTTGAGTTCTGAACTCATTGATTTAAACTTACCAATTTTATAATCCAAAATTGCACTAGGAAAACTGGGGATCACTAGAATATTTTAAGATCCCACGAAAACTGTTTTTTTCCTACTTAGTTAGATTTGTGGTCGTTGGCTTGGAAGGATGCTGTTACTTATGCTGGTGGCTACTGGTTAACAGGTGGGGCTGACCGTCCTTCTGGTGATGGAACGTAACGAAGGTTGACAATAAGTATTGTCAAAGGAGCTTGTAACTTCGCAGGTAGCTGCGGCTCTCCTGATGGTACTCAGGGGTAATTATGGTTGGCGATGGTATTGTCCAAAGGGATATTCTGAGTAAAATTTCACTTATTTAAAAGGGATTTGAAATTCTAATCGACTTCGGTTTGATTGAATTTCCGAAGCACAACACTGAGAGCTTCAGCCCGATTTGAAGATTATAGTTTGACTGATTATTCGATGTATTTTTGAGCACAGCTTCCACCCGATTTGAAATTTGGAGATAGACTGGCTTTTGATTTAGATCCTGGGTTTATATATGTTAGATTCCATTGTGATCAGAAACAGAAACTTGACGGCGAGTGGACGTAACAACTGTAATCAATTGATTTCTATGTATATCCAGGTGTCTATATCTGAAGGCGTAGTCGGGGGTGTAGTACCTTGAGTCCAAGGAACTGGTCATTGTGCCACCCTCTTTAATGTTTCGTGGCTGATTTTTATGAGCAGCGGCCGAAGATTTGTAGATGAGAAATAATTGTATTTTGGCGATGTATTGAAAGCCAAGATGTAGAAACTGCGTGGTTTGTATAGCGATGTATAAAATATTGATTTTAACATACTGGATAATAATAAATATGCACGAGTTTGTGCGTTTTTATAAGAATATAATCCTATCCTTTCATAATTATTAATATAAATTACAAGTATAAATATAGCGATGATTAATAATATAAGTATAAATAATATAGTTATAATACATCACAGGACGTGAAAATATCTTGGCAACCCATGTATATTTTTGAAGTTTTATTCGCTTAAATTAAAGATCAGGTTTCAAATATTACGCGTTTCCAACTTTAGTTTTTTTTTATAACTTCCCTAAGTCTCAGCGTGAGTGGAAGGTCAGGAACAAAATTGGAGAAATTCTTTAATTTTTTCTTGAAACTTTTCACGTGTTCTATTCTCTTAAAAAGGACATAAATATTTCTGTTAGTAGTCACTCGACGCGGAATATAATAAGCTTTCTAATGGGGTTTTAAAACAGTTTAACTTTCCTTTTTTCAACGAGTCCTTTAAAAGTCAGAAGTAGTTTTTAATACGACTCGCTCTGGTCGAACAAAAAATTTCCGATGGTAGTGTATGTGCTTTTTATCCTATAATATTTTTATTGCATTCTGTAATTTTAATAATATGTAAATCAAAAGAAAGCTCAGAATTTATCATTCATAGCCCTGATTGACGGTTCAAGATATTTTGAGACTAATTTAAAAATATATAATTGTTTTAGTTGTTAGAATAGTTGGTGGAATTATTCATTTATTTGATACTACATTTATTAACTAAAGTTGGTGATATTATTGTTGATTTGCTGATCGTAAAGTTATTATTACTAATGGGGCTTTCGCTTCAGGACATGGAGCCTCCTCAGGATATGTTATACATTTCTTGTACTGTAGAATATATTTACATTAGGTTTTTATAAGTCCTAAATTTGGTAAATTATGTAAATAATTGCATGATAATTTACTAACCTAAAAAAGAGCTAATCACAGTTGGTTAAGAAGTACCATGTGGAATACATATATTAAAATGTATGTTAATAATGTAGATCTAGTTGAAAAGAAAAACATGTTTAAAATTTTAAGAGTTTATCCTTCCCAGGAAGTTAATATAAAGACTACATCATACAAATTAAAAGGAATTATTCCATTTTGGTTATCCTTTATTAGTTGAGGGAGAACTGACAGTTTTTTAAAAATGGGGTCGAACGTAAAGTATATAGCCTGTGTGAAGAAAGGTTATACCACGGGGGTGAATCCTTATGCTAAAAATTGGAGGGAAATATTTCCAATATGGCGCTCATGTGAGACCTGGGGGACCTAAAATCGAAAGCGGCCTTGCGGGATAGATATTTAAATTTGAAAAATTGTACTTATTAATGTTGTCAATAATTTGTAATACCGTGTATTGATATCATTACATACGACAATTGAAGTACACAATAACATCAATAAATCGCAGTGTTAATTATTACAATTGTTATACAACTATTTGTAATCAATTATCTTCTCAATCGTTGCTTGGCACAAATTCCCGGAAGTTCCTATGCTGGCTTTACTCCCGTAGGTTATACAGAATATAATAAGAAGTTTGAGAGTTATGTATGACATAGGTGAGCGGAGTATATAAAGATTGGGTATACAAAGATATTAAGTATATAATAAGTATTTAAGTATATAAGTATATAGTAAGCTGTTTTTTAAATTTTGTTTTCTAATAAAATGAGGCTATTATTAATTTTGCTAATGTTTAATTCTAGACATGATGTATCTTTTAGTTTGACATACATAAATTTGTTTACATTAGCATGGTATACTATAAATAACATGTGTTCTTAAGTTAAATGGACTCACATCTTTATTTTTAGAAAAAAAATTAAAAATAACCATTTACTATGTAAATACCACTTTTATATTGTATATATTAAAACTATTCCTATATAATCTCGAAAGTTTTGTAAAAGGTAGTGCCAAGATTTTATTATCATAGACAAACGTTTTTATGTTGTTATTTTGATTATTATTACTATTGTTTATGAATTCAGCTTTTTTTATATCCTTATTTATGAATCTAGTAGGGTAATCGTTTTGTTCTCAGGTTTCAGTGATTTTATTTAGATTTTCATTCCTAAATTCTGGGTCTGATAATTTTATTGATCTACTCGTATTAACAAGACGATATATCGTTAAAATTTTATTATTTATACACATGTATCAATTGAAATTAATATATCTGCCTGGGTTAGTTTCTTTAATATACCAATAAGTAATCAGTTTGTTATTTTCTTTTATAAATTTAATATTTAGAAAGTTCACTTTGTTTTGACTTTCTATTTTACTAGTAAATTGTAACTTTGGGTGGTACACGGAGAAAAATCTGGGCGGAGGAGGGTACCAGATACCATAGAACCAATATTGTCCGCATGGACTGTACATCGAACGGCTCGAGAATGGAACTATGGTATGGTGCTTCAATTCTTCTGGGACCCGCCTGCGATCAGATTTTATTCCGTGTGAGAATTGTATGCTGTTAGAAGTTGATCAAGGTTTTCTTCTGTTACATACGTAAAACAGTCATCGATATGACGTTAGAAAAAGATGTAGTGAAAAGGTATTTTTTTTAAAACATCTTTCTTAAGTTTTTCCATAACTAAATCAGTAATAACTCCTGATAATGGAGATCCCTTTGGTGTGCCAAATATCTGTTTAGAGTGTTCATTTAAAAGGACATAATATGAATTACCTATGCAGAATTCAACTAATTTAACAAATTCATTAGTTTATTATACTCTGTTCACCCATGTCATATATACTTCTCAGCATTCTTATTATATTATGTATAACCATTTTTCACGGAAGTTACATACTCAACGTTCAACGACATTTAAAAAAAAACTGTCAGTTCTCCCTGGACTTATAGAGGATAATCAAAATGGAACAATTCCTTCTGATTTTTATAATGTAGTCTTTATTTTAAAGTCCTGGAGAGGATAAACTCTAAAAAAATGTTAACAGGTTTTTCTTTTTAACTGGATCTACATTATTAATATACATTTTAGTATATTTACTCCATACGATACTGTTTAAGAAACTATAGTAAGCTCTTTTTAGGTTAATAAATTATCATGCAATGATTTACATAATTAAAAAAAAAAATAGACCTATAAAAACCTAATGTGAATTTATTCTACTGTAGAAGAAATGTATAACATATCCTGAAGAGGCTCCATGTCCTGTGTTTCGAGATACTCGGAATTTTAATTTTCAACTTCAATAAGCGAGAAATATTTTCGAGGAATGGTTTCCACCGTCTTTATTACGTTTGGTTTGGTGTAATAACATTTCATTGAAAAATGTCTAAATACCTAATTGTATTAAGCCTCCCCCCCCACCCTATATCTCAGCCTCCATGCAACATGGTGAATTATGGTTCTGCACCTACAATAATGTCCTATAATAGTACAATTGACGTCAGTCTGTGGGTTGAGACTGATTCAAAAGTATTAAACTACATAGGAGAGTGAAACTAATTTACAGAAGGAAAACCAAAGTCATTTAAAGATGAAAGTGGATGTTTTATTGTCGGGAGGAATCAA
>NC_046658.1:7340441-7345791 GCF_010883055.1 Belonocnema kinseyi
TTCTTCGCTCGGGCCAGGGTTTGAGCGAAGAGGCTAGGGAGATGTACCTTGGGCCGAAGCCTGAGGAGATGTGACTTTTGGGTCTTGCGGACCTTACTTTTATGGGCTTTGCTTAAGCGGCGGCGCACCATGCACGACGTAGTGAGTGAGGGTTCACTAGTGAGAATCATTTTGGTGATGTTGCTGAGATAGGATTTCGCGCGATTGGTTCACTCTCGAGACGTAATAGCCTACGAGCAGTGGACAAACAGCTAAACTGCGCTTGCGCTGTGACTGTCAATAGAGACTTTAGCATTTTCACGGTGCTGCGCGAAGTGGTATTTATCCTAAGTCGAATGACAGGTGGGGTTAGGATGCCGAGGCGACAAAAGAAAGAATCATGGCGTGCTAACAAGGCTGCGTATTTTGAGATTTCGCCCTGTATCCCAGAGTCACCATTCTAGACACCTCACCCAGGTGCCATTCAGCTTTCGGCGCGGTTTTTCACACCTCCGGTTCAGGGTTAATTTCTTCGGGACCACCCCTAGACAATTTTCCGCGACTGCCTATTTAATTTTGTAACCATATTCAGCAGAAACTCTTGGTACAGGGACCTTCTATCCGCAGCCCGAGGACGCGTTCGGTGGCTTTCTCATAGGCCCTTCGTTTTGATTCTAGAGGAATCAAGACCGAACCAAATCCATACCGAATCTATGCCGAATACACACACGTGTGTGTGTGTGTGTGTGTGTATAGGCTGTACGTTGTCGCCTCCGTGTAGTACACTCTACGTTGTCACCTCACCTATTTTCCACAATAATATTTAAAATTGGTATGCATATATTCCTTAAGGGGGTCTTCTTAATTGTTTTCTCAAAGGAGGGGTAACAATTTCCCATTTTGGAATTGCATATATATTTGTAGATACACGCAGTACGATGTCACCTCACCGTTATATATGGCAGTTTATAGTCTGTACGTTCTCGCCTCAGGCGGTGTTGCCACGTCTGGGAGGTATGTTCATAATGCTCTTACCGTACCTGCATCCATGCCTCCCAGATATTACCGTGATCGGTCGATCCAGTAAACTCAGTTGATCATTGATTCAAGTTGAGAAAATAATTGTTTAAACAATTCATTATTATTTTTAAGAATATCATCTCATTTTCTTATATTTTCATTTTCAACAGTTTGTTTTTTTCAATTGAAATAAGGCAAATATTACTACAATTTAAAAACCTAATAGTTTAAACAAACTATTATTGTTTATACCTATTTACTCTTATAGTAATGATGCACAGTTGAGGTTTCTTCAAAATAATATCCACTTTTGTTCACTTTTCAACTGAATTGAGGAGATAATTAAATCAAATTAACAAAAAACATTGTTTGGGTCTACTTTTGGCCTAAACTTCGCTAATAATTAATTTTTAGTAAAAAAAATGAATTGCTTAAACAATTTATGATTGTTTATCAATATTTTTTCTTATAGTAGAATCAGAAAGTTATGATTTTTTATGAAAATTTTAACTTTTTTATGAGTTTTTATGTTCTTAAAAAAATTTTAACAAATATCAGAGCTGATAATTTTGTATAAATATCTTTCTTTTTCTTAGTAGATTTTATTGGTGCAGAATTAAGTATTTGAAATATTCTTTAAATTGTGTACATGGGTCATATTGAATGTAACTTTTCCGTTCAAAGACTATTCTCTTCAATTAATATATTTGAAACATTAGTAACAAGTTTAAAATACTTCATTAAAAAAAAGGAATACTATATTTAATACACTTCCTCTTGGTGTTTATTTATGATTTCATTATAACTGTGGAGTCAAAGAAAAACTGAACAATTTTTGAAAGACCCAAAATAAAATATAAGTTAAAAATTCGAAAAATGTAGATAATACTGCATCTATTGAACGTTCCTGCAGGATAAAATAACTATAAATAACAATCTGTTTAAATAATTGTTTTAATTAATTAGTTGATTAATTATTAACTCACTCGTATTGGCAAGTGAAAAACGTGGTAAATTAAAAAAAAAACTAAACTTTCTAGCTTTATTTTAAGAGAAGAACTTTATAAATAATTATAAATGTTTCAAAAATTTATCTTTGATAAATTATATTATTATTGCCTCTAACTGAAATGTTGAAAAAATCGGATATTCTACAAAAAAAGCGTACCTCTAAATATCATTTTTTTAACAAATCATTTTTTGTAGGTTCAAACTAAATAGCGGGCGATATACCTGGAAATGTGATAAAAACAAATTTCGACCATGCTAATGAACATAATAAGTATTCGTTTTGGAGTTTCGAAAAAAACTTTTGATTTTTTCCTCAGGAAACAATAGCAAATTTAAAACTATTATTTATGTAAACCAAGGGAAAAATAAGTTGTGTATTCCCCTGCTGCCTATGTATGGCATTCATTTTGTGAAAAAAATGTTAAGAAATCAAAATTTTATTCTGTAACAAAAATTTAATTAGAAAATAATTGCTATGCATAAAATCATAATACAGGAGTTAAATTCAACCCTAATATATTCGAAAATTTACGTTAGGTGATTTTTCGGATACCTGAGAACTTTTAATTGTTGTTATTGTGGTTAATATTTATGTTGTCGCTGATATAACGATGTCTTGTTTAACAAAATATGAATTTTAAATGTCTGAAGCTTGCTGCTTTTTGAGAATATTATAAATTTATCAATCAATTTTTTCATGATTTGAGGAGTAAAACAAAGCTGTTTTTAAAATAAAGTGAATCAACGAAAAACATCTGCCATGCGAAAATTCTGCCAAGTAATGATATAAAAATTTTTAGAATCAATGTTGTTCAAGTCATTTGGAATCATATATTTAAAACAAATATATAAAGAAACATTTTTATACAGTGCTCTACATACATTTTTCAATTAATATAAAAACACAGTATACATTAAACATTTTGGTGAGAATGTATTGGACCATCAATCTCCATACGCAGCAGTTTCTTATTAAAAACATGTTTCTCATTACATTCAATCCCACTAAGTTTCACGATGTCTAATGTGGCTTCTGAAAATTTTTTTAAAAATCTTTGTCAGTTACATTATTAAAAGATTTTTTCATATACTTTACAAGAAATACTTTGTTACATAATATTTAAAAGGAAGGTGACCCATATTTCTGCTTTAGATTTGATTCGCTTCCAAGTATGTTTTACGTATTTTTTCATATGTGCCCAATATATATGTACGAGGTAAAGTCACCATTCAAAGTTTTTGAATAATTACTAAAGTACAATTTTTATTGAAATAAATCATTTAAAAGGCAGTATTAAATTTGTTTAGACTGACATTATTTTATTATATTGCAGTAAAATAATGATTTTTTAACCAACAGCCCCTTAATCGGGACAATTCTGAATCCCTTGAATTTACTGAAATCATTGAATACGTTGAATATCTTCAATTATATGAATGCCTTATATTAAATTAATGCCTTTAAATTGCTGAATGCCTCGAATGCTCTGTATCCCTTAAATTCACTTTATTCCTTGAATTCTCTGAAATTTGGAATTCTCCGAATTCCTTAAATACCCTGAATTCCTAGAATTTTCTGAATTCTCTATATTCACTGATTTTCCAAAAATCTCTGAATTCCTCGAATTTTCTGAATACAATAAATTCTTTGAATTCCTTCAATTCTCTAAGTTTCTTTAATCCTATGAATCCCTTGAATTTTCTAAATCACTTGAATTCTCTGTCTTTATTGAATTCTCTGAAACCTTGAATTCATAGAATCCCTTCCAATTACGGAATTCCCTTTATTATCTGAATTCATTGAATTCTCTGACTTCCTTGAATTCTCTAAATTCCTTAAATTCTCCGAGTTTCTTGAATCCTATTAATCCCTTAAAGTTTCTGAATCCCTTGAATTCCCTCAATTTATTGAATTCTCGGAAATCTTGAATTCTCAGAATTCCTTCAAATTTCTGAATTCCCTTAATTATCTGAACTCCTTAAATTCTCTTATTTCCTTGAATTCTCTGAATTCCTTAAACTCCTTAAAATTTCTGTATTTCTTAAATTCTTGATATTCCTTGTATTTTCTGAATCCACTGAATTACATGTATTCCTTCGATGTTGCTGAATGCCTTGAAATCTCGAAGTCCCTTGAAATAACTGTACTCCTTGAATTCTCTAAATTCTTGAATTCACCAAATCCCTTGAATTTTCTGCATTCCTTAAATTTTTTGAATTCTTTGAATTCCCCAAATTCGTTCAATTCTTTTAATTCCCCAAATTCGTTCAATTCTTTTAATTCCTTGAAATCTCTGAATGCCAATGAATAACTTCAATTCCCCGAATTCTTTGAACTCGAGAATATATTAAATTCCCTGAATTCCTTGAATTCTCTGAATTCCTTACATTGGCGATTTCCTTAAAATGTTCCTTCGATTTCAGTAGCTTCAGATTATGTTGAATATCTAAGTTAGTTATGAATGTTAATTAAAATGTATCAAGAAATATTCTTATTAATAATTTAGCATAATTAAGTATGAATTATTAAATATTCCAGGAATTTTTACTGAGTGATTCTTAGCGTGCTGTGTTATTATTCAATCTCAAACTATTTAAATTTAGAAACCGATTTTTTCCTACTTGTAACTGCCCAAAATTATTTATTTGTATATCTAAACTGCCCATAGACATTAAAATTGGTATATTTCACGAATTATTATCGAATATGTTATTTTTAGTAAGATTTTCATTAATAGAAAAAATCAAGGAAATCCGACCTTGAAAATACGTCAAATCAAAATATTTTGCTACAAAAACTATTTACAACAATTATTATTTTTAACTTTTTAATTATTTATATGATAAAATGAAAATTCATTATTGATATGTATATCGAATTATCCTAATTGTATAATATTTCCAAATTTAAAGTAATAAAGGTTAAGGAATTTAAAAACGAAAACGTTAAAAAAAGTAATTAATACGTAATATAGTGAATTCAGTCATTCTTTTAAATCCATACCGTTTAGATTTTATAAATTATTTCCAATTCTGTTGTTTGAAACTCAATTAGTCAAGAATCTTTAGATGAAAAAATTATTTTATTTCAAATTAAAAGCAATAATTAAAGGGCTCTTCACTCTCGCGTTGAAACTCAAGCGATATAAATACTCCTAGATTTACTCTATCGCGATGTCAAAATGAGAGAGTCCGTAGGATTTTAAAGATTTAGCTGATGCGGAGAAAACAAAATTGACCATTTCTATTTAAAATGTCTAGTTTAAATATCTCAGGTACGCCGGCCTTCTAAGATATAATCCCTGGCGAGAACAATCAAGCCAGGTGTAACGCGCAGGAT
>NC_046658.1:7345801-7346918 GCF_010883055.1 Belonocnema kinseyi
GCAGGTACTAGATGGACACGAGTCAGGAATTCTGAATTTTATTGAAATTTTTTAGAATATTTCAAAAGAACGAATAATGAACATTTTTCACCAAGTTCTTCAATTTTGAAGCATAAAACAAGATGAAATTTCTATAAAAAATTATATTTACGACCAAAGACTTGAATTTTCAACTAAAATGGGGAATCTTTCTGTATACAAAATAAATAAACTGTTTTCTTGTAGAAAGTAGTTGAACTATAAACCAAGCAGTTGATTTTTCGAAACAAGAATGTAACCTCTTAATGCAACATGTAACATTTCATATTTCACCCAAAAAAGATTTAAATTTAAAACAAAAATATTTTAATTCAACCAAAAAAGAGAAATTTTCAAGAAAATAGTTTAATTCTTAAGCAAGACAGATTAATTTTCGACTTAGCCGTTTCATTTTTAACCAAAAAGGATGAACTTCCTTTCAACCAAAAAAATTGAAATTTGATAAAGTATTGGATTTCCCCTAAAAATATGTTATTAACGAAACATTTAATAGTTAATATCACAACCAACAATGTTTCAATTTAAAGTAAAAAGCAGTTAAATTCAGCCAAAAAATACAACCTTGCATATAACTAAGGAATTGTTGTTTTTAATAGATCCATAAGTTTTAATTGTCACTTCTTGCAGATTTCAACAAGATATATAAAATATTCAGAAAACATTTTTCAATAAGACACGAATTTAAAATAGCGATACTTGTAAAAAAAGGAAAATGTTTTTTTATTATTTTATCAAAAACTGACTACAAATATTTGTGGTATTAGAACCGATCATTCAGAAAACGGAATCAAATAATATGGTACAACGTCTCTTCTTATAAAAATAATAATAAAAATTGTATTAAAATTACATTAAAAGCCCTTGGCGAAAACAGCTTTTATAGAAAAGTAAAACATCTCCACAACTATACTTTTCTGTTAAAGCATGTACATTTTTGTTAAAAAATGAAAAAAATTTAACCAAAAAAGTACAAATAAATACAAATACCAGGTGTATACATATGAAACCGGTATTTTTTCAAGAAAAAAACACATTTATTTCAAGAGAATGATAACAAATATTTTATTCAAAGTATGCG
>NC_046658.1:7347018-7352379 GCF_010883055.1 Belonocnema kinseyi
GCCAATTAGCACAAATGGTAAGTTCCGACAGTGCCTACAAGTGTGCCTACTGGCCGCTAAATGGCAATACCGGTTTCATATGTATACACCTGGTAGTTCAGAATTTGTAAGTGTTTCACCCTGAGTGCTATAAGTTTTAGTTCACTTTTCATAACTTCAAATGAAAAAAATGGTATCTTCAAGAGTACAAATCGTTTAATTATAATGATCGTCCTTTTTCTATTGTTCAAATTTTATGTTCAGTTAAAAAGTTGTTCTTTGAAGACCTAGGACGACGCATTTTAATAACATTGCAAGGACATAAATTGAGAATAAGTATGTGGTGTCCAATTGATTGCTACATATTTGTAAACGAATTCAAACGCTTGGTTAATTGTTGTTTTATTAAATATTATTCATGATTCTTTTTTAATATTCGACCATTCCTTTAATGTTTAAACATAGAAGTTTTTTGACGGCAATAATGTACATATCTTCTTTAAAAATTATCTCATTGAAAAATTCTAAATCTTTTTCATCCTAGGTCGAACATTTAACAACTTTTTGGCTGCAAAATCTGTACACTCCTGCAGATTATTGTATATAGCTGTAAATTTTTTACTTTTTTACTTTTTGTAAACAATTTTTCAACAGGAAACATTTCTACTTCTTATATTCCGTTCCAGTTTGTCTACATCGTTCCATTTTTTAAGAGAACAGTCTATGTAACTTAATTTTCGAGCACGAAGCGCTAGTTCTTCAATAGGGAATGTCATCGTCAAAGCCGCAGATACTTTGTTCGCCTTTTTTAAAATCATCACGAAGCTCCACACGCACTGCGAATATCTTGGCACAACGGGCATATTTTTGTCTACCATGCTGAGCCACATTCCTTTGCAATAAGTGTGAAAATTATCGATTAAAATCAATAATTTCTTAAAAGATGATTAATCAATTGCTGGAAAAATATATATAGCATGACAAATTGTCATGCAACAGTACAGGTATGAATAATAACTCGAAAATTCATGTTTTGGCTATTAAATTTCACAATTTTCAGAAAATTAACTGATTTAGTTTCAAAATAATATTTTCGGTTTAAAAATGCTACAGTTTCAAAGACAATTGTATTTGTTGGCTTCAAAATTCGTATTTTGTAGATAAAAATCAATATTCTTGGTAGAAAAGGCATTTTTTTGCTTAAGCAGTCTCCTATTTAGTTGAAAATTGAACCGTTATTTTAAAAATCGAATCGCTTTGTTGAAAATTTGTTTAATATATCAATCTTCAAATAAATTATTTGATCGAAAAATGAATGTATTGTCTTACTAATTCATATTTTCTGATGAAAAATTAATCTTATTGGTAAAAAAGTCAACTTTTTGTTTGAAAATGTAACTAATAAGCTGGAGATCTTTTTCCTTCCTGAGAATTAATTTTCTTAACTTATAAATTTATAAACTTAAATTAAATAATAATAAATTAATTAATTAAATAATTTTTGGACAGAAAATAAATCATATTCAATGAAAGTTCATCCTTCAATTAGAAACGCAATTGTTTGGTGGTAAATGAATCTATTTTGTTTCAGAAATGAAATATTTTTTTAAAATACGTCTATTTTTCGTAAATTAAAGTTTTTTTTTTAAATTAAAATCTTTTTGTTTGAAATATTAACTGTTACATATTACGTTATGAAAATAATAATAAATAAATAAACTTTTTTGTCGAAAATTCCTATTTTTGTTTAAAAATGAAACTTCGACTATACAGCCATCGTTTTGATTGAATATTCAACTATTCGTAAGTGTCCCAGTAATGGTCGGCTTACCTTATTTCGTAGAATATTAGCTTGTTCAAATTCACATTTTGGTATTAGATATGTCAACTAAAATCTTATTTGGGCGATAATCGAACTGTTTTTGTTTTGTTTTGAAAATTTTTCCTTTTAATTTAAAAATTCACATATTTTAGCGGAATCTTCCTTAGGTGAAAATGCAAATGTTTGGTTGAAAATTAAACTGCTTTGATCAACATTTAGGTATATCCATAGAAAAATTACTTCTTGTTTCAAAATCATACTTTGATGCTGAAAAGTCAAATTAAATTCTTTTTTGAGTAAAAATTCAACTTTTTTTTTAATTTGTGTGTTATATTTGAAAAGTATATATGTTTTAAGTAGAAGCAGCATCTGTCTTAGATATAAATGCAACTGTGTGGTCAAAAATTCAACAATTTTCTTAAAAAGGCGCCCTTTTAGGTTGAAAATTTAACTGTTAAGTTGAAAATTCAACAATTTTGTAGAAAATTGACTAGTTTAAAATTTATATTGGAGTGTTAACATTTTTTTAAATAGAGGTATATCTGTTTGTTTAAAATACAACTAGCTTGTTAAAAATTATTTTTGTTTTGCTGAAAATTCATATTTTCTGTTTAAAAATTCATTATCGGTGCATAAAATTCGTCTTGTCCTGAACATGAAACAATTTAGGAAAACGTGTTTGTCTTTCACAACTGAAAACCTTTATTTAATGAAAAATCATTTTTTGGTGGTAACATTAATTTTTTTAAATGAAATTTTATCTTTCCCGATTGAAGTATCAACTATTACAGTTTTTTTGTTGTTGAGGATTCATGTTTTAATGATGAAAGTGTAATTATTTTTTGAAAATTTATTTGGTTAAAAGTTCAAGTATTCTGTTAAAATCTCCTCTTTTATGGCAGAAAAGTAATTTTTGCTAAAAGTAAATATAAGTAAATTCGAACATTTTTATTATGCATGTGAAATATTTTTTGATTCCTTTAATAAAATATCCGATCGTAAACATATTACAAGATGAAAATTTTGGTATTTAAATGCTAATGGTCAGGAATTTAAAAACTTGCTTAAAAAATCTAAGAATTCGGAAATGAAGTTTGCAACCTGCAAAGCTTTGTAATAATTATTGTTGAAAAAATTGTTTGAACCTAAATTGAGCCAGATTTAAAAACCCTGCCCAAGATATTTGTAATCAGGAGACACTTTTGAACTTTTGAAAAAGAGTATTCTAGAGGACCTATAAGTGCATACAGAAGTGTTAGTGGCACATGCCTCCCTCACTATGGACTGCAACTGAAATTTCGTACTTTCCAAAACCTATGACAAGGGGCGATGAAGGGTCCCACATGAAGATAATCCCTTTGCATTTCAACTTGCCTATTTCGTGGCTATTTTCTCGCCTATTCCTCAATTAAAAATACTTTAAATATTTTTAATTAAAATAAATTAATATAGTAATTTTTAGCGACGTCTAATTATTTGAACATTTTTTTATTTAAAGCCTTAAAAACAATTTTTTGCATAACGGAAATAAGGTTAGTTAATGCATTTTTCGGTTACCATAAGGAATTATATCTGTGAAAGTAAAATTTTTCCCTTAAAAGTTGCACTGCAGTAAGAATAAAAAATTTAACAAAATTTGTAGTTGAATAATTATTCAAATATTCTTTAAAACTTTTTCTTTTCTTCATTGAAAAAAAGGTAATGAAAACATTTTTTCAGAATAGTAAGAATACAAATTGTCGAAGGATATTTCTTGTGAACAATGTTGTCCTTAACTTCTTGTATAATAGTTTTTTTTTTCAAATATTTGTTTAACCGTGAACATTGCATCTTCGCTTATACACACACTCACGCATACATACACCCGCCACCCAAACACTCGGGCTTATGTTAGAATTGTATTACTAGTAGGGAAAGAAATACTTTAATAATTATTGTAACTTAAAATATCTGTTTTGTTTATTGTCCTAAAATCTTACCCAGGCTAGAGTGAAGCGTCCGCTGAGACAATTTACAAAGAGGGAACAAAACGGATCGTCATAGCTTCTTGCACTTGTTTTCTACATGCTGGTTCCATGACAGCTTCTTATCCAGGATAACTCCTAGACATTTGGCTTGCCCTTTGATTTCGAGTTTTTGTCCCCTTAATTTCAATGAACCCGTGGTTCCCCACTTGTACGTTCTGGTGAACACAACTGCATCTGTCTTACTCGGATTGACTGATAGTCCAGTCCTCTTACACCATGAATCAACTATTCTTAGTGCTTGCTGTATTACTCCGAAGAGCGCATCCAGATGCTGATCGCGTACGATAACCAGTATATCATCCGCATAGCCTATGACGTGGAGGCCCTGACTCGTGAGTAGATGAAGCAATTCAACCACTACCACTTGCCACAGCAAGGGTGATAGAACACCCCACAGCGGACATCCCGAGTCAACGGTTCCACATTAAGTGGTGTCACCCCTGGTCGTGGTTAGATCCCTATTGGCCAACATGTGGCAGGTCCATTCCAAGACTGTACTAGGCACCCCGTGTGCGATAATTGCCGCCCTGATCACCTCTCCAGAGGTGTGGTTAAAGGCTCCTTCGATGTCTATGAAGGTTCCGTTCGCTAGACCTTTCTGCTTCAGTGTTCCTTCAATTAGGTCAATTGCAGTGCTCAGGGCCGTCTCAGTCGAATGCTCAGCCCTATAGGCGTGTTGTTGTTTGTGAAGAGAACACTTGACAAGACCTTATCATGGATATATCTCTGCAAGAGTCTTTCCACTGTTTTTAATAGGAAAGATGTGACGCTAATGGTTCGGAAATCCTTGGGTGAGGTGTAACTGATCCTGCCTGTCTTCGGAATAAAGACTACTCTGGCACCCCTCCATGCCGCCGGACCATAACCCAACGTCAGACCAGACCTAGCAAGTCTCACCAAAGGCCCAATGCTGATCTCACTAGCTCTCTGTAAGAGGGCTGGATATATACCACCCGAGAATAGCATCCGGATTTCAAAAAAGTAGCTTGTCCAATCTGGCTGCCTCTGCTCCTTTCTCGAAATTAGTTCAAAAGTTGGTCCAGCTTTCATGCTTTGCCTTGCGTATTGCACTCCTATACTCATCCCTCATTGATGCGAATGAAGTCCACAGTTCCTTCGTTTTGCCAGAATTGGCACGTCTGAACCACTCTCTAGTTTGCCTGCGAAGCTCTTCGAGTTTCGCTTTCCACTAGTTTGTCTCTCCAAAGGAAGATCCGACTCTGCTAGATCAACATAAGGGCCACTCTTTCGCGTGACAATGCGGGAATTTTTGCGGGGGTGTGCAGGGTAGTCTGATTGGTGTGCATTTTTGCGACACGATCGATCAGGTCTACTTTATAGACCTGTCCACTTATCCGTTCTAGAATAGTGAAGGGTCCATTGCGTAGTGGGTCTAGGGCGTCATTAAAGGTCGGAGGGTTAAAAGGCGTCGGAGGTACGAGGGTGGATTGATAAGTTTCCGGCCTGACCAAGAGATGGCGCCACTAGGCCTACCTTGAGGTGGCGTTCTATAGTACCATCCTTAGATAGCTT
>NC_046658.1:7352479-7359888 GCF_010883055.1 Belonocnema kinseyi
AACACCGCTATGAGAAATGTATCAGCCTTGGAGGAGATTATGTTGAGAAATAAAAAAAAAAATTCTTAAAAACGTTGTTGTTCTTGGTCAGGCCGGAAACTTATCAATCCACCCTCGTATCTGAGAGTCGGTGGTTTCGGACAAAGACTTGGTCTCCGATTTCGTATTTTTGTGCGGATTTTTAAGGAGCTTCTTTCGGAGCTTTTAGGTACTGGGCCTGATGCTGCCTCAATTTATAGATCCGGGCGTTCCTCGAACTGTCAGTGGGTGCGGGTGGTCTTGGAAAGGTCCGTTCACCAGGACGTTCGAGGTCAGCTTCGAAAAGGACTTTGCTGGGATTGAACCCAGTTGCAATATTACGCCGAGTTCAGGTGTTTTAAAGAATCTCGGGAATGCGAAGATCCCAGTCTTTGTGAGGGCAGAACCTGAGTTAGGCGTAACCTAATATTAATTAATATTAACAAATTTGTCTTGGCCCCTTGATGGTCAGGATAAACCAGAGAGTCTTGGGTGCCTAACGAGGCAGTGGGTTTTAACCCGATTGTAAGGACGACTCCTGGGGCGATCTATCTAGCAGGGGTAACCATGTGGGAACACAAGAAATTCTTGGCGCTTGGATCAACTAGCAGGCTGAAGGTCGAGGTGGCCAAATTTTTTGTTGGCAACCTGGGCAACAGATGTAGCCATTGGGGATCTAGAGGTTTTTAAACAAAAAGTTCCTTGTTTTCTGGAGACATGGGTAGCAGGAGTACCCATTGGCGTGTTGGTGGAAGGAGACGTCTTTGTCAGTAACATCGTGCTTAGGCAACATCTGATTCGGAATCGCCTTCGTCTGCCTGGTAGAGCTTCGGCAACAATTTTGGACGGAAATATTTTTGTACAAGGAGGAGGGAGTGACTTGCCACTGGGAGTGGATTTCATACAGAAGGTTGATTTATGATGATTTTTATACAAAAGTTGGGTTTTCCACAGGCCCTTGATTCTGTTTACAGGATGGTTTTCTCACAGGGCCTTGGTTGTGTCCAATGGATGAGTTTCCTGTAGAGGTGGCCATAGTAGTGGACAGTGCGGCTTTACCAGAAGATCTAAATCCGAAGAGATGAGGAGAATTATTTAAAGAGGAGTCGCCTTGGTTTTGGAGATTAATACCAGAGGGGTGTTGCTCCTGTGAGTCACACTCCAGTTTAAAGGATTGACGAGTCGTTGTCGGAGTTCGTTGTGTAATGGGCTCCACTGGGTGTTTATTCACTCCCAGAAGTGAGGAATTTTTTGTGTGTAAGAGTAACACATACCCTGAGGCAGAGGGAGCACTGTTCATAAGGGGAGTGTGTAGGGAAGAAGATGGGATGAAAAGTGATTTAACTTTTCTCTGAGGGCCCACGTTTGGGCGTCAAATTCAGTTCAGTCTGTGGGTTGAGACTGATTAAAAAGTATTAAACTAAATAGGAGAGGGAAACTAATTTTAAAAAAGGAAAAGCAAAGTCATTTTAAGGTGAAAGTGGATATTTATTTCTAATATCATTTACATAAGAAATTCGCGTCTTATTCTAGTCGAATGGGTATTGGGAGTTTTAGGCTTGAAATATAGTGGGAGGGGGTATCGCACACGTTGGATTTGTAAAAACGCTACTGGGGAAAGCGAGTGTGGTGGGTGGTGTGATGGGGACGTTGTGCCAGCCGGGAGGAATCATTTGAGATCCAGGTGGGGGGGGGGGGGGGGGTGGTTCTTGGTTTGGGTCTTCTTCGCTCAGGCCAGGGTTTGAGCGGAGAGGCTAGGAGGATGTACCTTGGGCCGAAGCGCGGGGAGATCTGACTTCTGGGTCTCGCGGTCCGTACTTTCACGGGCTTTGCTTCAGCGGTGGCACACAATTCACGACGTAGTGAGTGAGTGTTTACTAGCGAGAATCATTTTAGTGATGTTGCTGGGTGGGGATTTCGCGCGATTGGTTCACCCTCGACAGGTAATAGTCTACGAGCAGCGGACAAACAGCTAAACTGCGCTTGCTCTGTGAGTGTCAATAGAGACTTTAACATTTTTACAGGGCTGCGCGAAATGGTATTTATTCTAAGTCGAATGACAGGTGGGGTTAGGATGCCCAGAAGACGAAAGAAAGAATCTTGGATGTTTGCTAAATATAAGTCATGGTTATCAATATTATTTATAACCATGAATATAATTTAGCGGACGTCGCTAGATAATGCTTGAATTTTCAAACATATCAGATTTTTGCTTATATTAAACAGTAGATTTTGCTACGAGTATGTATGATGTCGATAGCTTAGAAGTATATGTTATATCGGTGTTTGCATCGATATCGATCTTGTATGCAGGATGCAAAATATGAAGACAAAGTTCAATCTGGCCTGCGAAAGCGTAGACTCGATATATTGGCATTCTAACATATTATTCTTTTGTTCTATCTGCAAATAGTTAAGAACACCTATAGGCGTTTTCAGACATTTCTATTTGCGAGGTCCGACCCTCTGTAAGCGGTGCCTGGGGACAGCCAGGTGGTATATATTAGGGTGGACGGAAAACAAGATTTTTGTAGTTTTTCGATCATGATAGAAAAAATCTTATCTTGTATATAAAGCCACATTTCTCTGATTTCTCACAGGTTTTCAATGCAATATCTTCTGTTAGCAGTAATGGTTTAAAGTTTGAAAGTTCGAAAAAAGTGATTTTTTCGACATATTTCAAAGCTGACTTGAAATTTACCCTCAAAATTATTTCCCTTTGTACAAATTCGTTCTGTACAATGTTCCATAGGGTAGTAGCACTAATTCTTCGTACCCTCCTCCTTTCGCCGATTGTTTGGCAAGCTACTCAGATGTCATAGTTAATAGATTTTTCAGCATGTTTTGCCTCAAAGAATTTAATTCTACTCTAATTTTTACATCTATATTGCATAGATTAATCTTTCTGTACAATAAAGTATGTATCCAAAATAAAATCATTTCGCTTCGGTTTATGGCATGCCAATAATAAGGCTAAGGTGCCAATAAGTTATACTCGTACTCTTGCGGTAAATAAACTCAGGTAAAGTAAAATAATTACTTAAAAAATAAAAATTATTTGTAAACTAAAGTGCTTCAAAGCCGTAACAATTTTTCTTGCATTTATCCTGTTTACACGTTTTCTATAACATAAATACCCATAAGAATCTAAGAGCACATATAAAAATATAAAAAAATGTGACTGGTGTCTCAAAGATTAAACAGTATTTTTCATGATTATCTAGGGATACAATAATATTTAAATACTAAACCCTTTATTAAAGTTGACGCTCTTTTTTGTAGGGGCTGTGATCATTGTTTCTCCGTAACAAAATATAGCTATGTATGTGATGCTATCCTAGATTAATTGTATATTATACAATTACGTATGAGATGCACGAGTAGTGGAATATTTTCATATGAGAATAGTTAAATGAAAGTTTATGTTTTTCATATTGTAAATTATTTTTCTCGATTTTCTAAAAATTACAAATTTAAGAGATTTACTCTGGGATATTATAGGATTCTATTTTACGAGGTATGTTCAAAAAATAAGGTGACTTTATGGTTTTCTCAAAAAATATTCATTTATTCCTCAATATTTATGTTGTCCCCTTCAAAGTAATCCCCCTCAGATATAATACACTAGTGCCAACGCTTTTTCCAATCATCAAAGCACTTCTGATAATCATTTTGTGGTATAGCCTTGAGTTCTTTCAGCGATGTAGTTTTTATCTCCTGAATCGTTGAAAATCGATGTCATTTTATGGGTCTCTTCAGTTTTGGGAAAAGAAAAAAGTCACTGGGGGCCAAATCCGGTGAATATGGAGGCTGAGGCATGACTGTGGTGCTTTTTTGGTCAGAAAATCTTTCACAAGCAACGATGAATGAGCAGGTGCATTATCGTGATGCAAAAGCCACGAATTGTTTTTCCAAAGTTCCGGACGTATCGCAAAACCTTCACATTTGACCGAACTTGAACTGCTTTTTTCGGTCTTGGAGACTCAGGATGCTTCCACTGAGACGATTGGGCTTTAGTTTCGACATCATAACCATATACCCACGATTCATCTCCAGTTATAACCCTTTTGAGAAAATCAGGATCATTATTGACTTCATTCAACATTTCCTGAGCGACGGTCATGCGATGGATCTTTTGATCAAAATTAAGCAGTTTTGGAACTAATTTCGCTGACATACATCTCATGCCCAAAACGTCCGAAAAGATAGCATGGCATGAGCCAACCGATATGCCAACATGTTCAGCAACTTTTCTGATGGTAATTTGGCTATTTTTCAACACCATTTCTTCAACTGCTTGAACCTTTTCATCTGTTGTTGACGTGCTGGGACGTCCAGGGCGAGATTCGTCTTCGACATCCTCTCGGCTTTCTTGGAACAGCTTGTACCACTTATACACATTTTTCTTACTCAGAGTAGACTCACCGTATGCAACTGTCAACATTTCAAGAGTTTTAGAGCACTGGATTCCATTTTTCACACAAAATTTAATGCAAACTCTGCTCCATTTTTTTCGAAAGAAGAAAATCGCCGAGCACACCAAACCCTTCTAACCTTTTACGCCTCTGCCAGAAAAACAACACGAGATATATAGTCAAAACTGCGAACATGTGATCGTAACGAGTGTACCAACACAACAAAACAAAAAATTTAAAACTTGAATGCACGTAGCCCGCGAAAATCGAAAAAAAACTTATATTATTAATCAAATGTTAATAGCGTCATTTTGAAGAAAATTTATAAAGAGATGTTTTTTTCTGTTTTTGGGACATATTATAATATTGTCGAGTATACATAAGTGTTACCATACAAGTATAATAGTTCAATACAATAACACGTGCGATGAAAAAGTGCATAATCTTCTGCAAAATTGTAAGTAATCTCTTATTATTGTAAATAGAGAAAATACACATTTTATTAAAAAAACTATGAAGAAATTACTCACAACACAATAAATCGATAATCATTAAAAGTATGTTTTAATTCTTTGATGCACCAAAGTCGTATTTTTGAATATTTGTAAGTGCCCTCTTAGATGTTAATGCTTCTTTGTGCTACGAAACACTCATAAAAAGGATTAATAAATAATTTTCTTCCAAACACTTATTATTAATAACTTTAATATTAAAAGTTCGAATTAAAAATGTAATCTAATTTTCAGAATTGGAAACACAAATAGACCTATTAAGGGAGACCCAACGGAAATACTGCAACATTTTACGATTATCTCGAGCCCTAGCGTCTCATTTTTGCCATGTAGTTCAAACGCAGCATGCTCTTGGGGAAGCATTTTCCGAATTAGCTCAGAAATCACCTGAGTTGCAGGAAGAATTTTTGTATAATTCTGAGACGCAAAGAAATTTAACAAAAAATGGTGACACGCTCTTGGGGGCCTTAAACTTCTTTGTTTCTTCTGTAAACACACTATGTAACAAAACAATTGAGGACACACTATTAACAGTTAAACTATATGAAACAGCCAGGTAAGCATGACATTTTTTATACAAAATATAAAATAATGGCAGCTATTGCTGAAAAGTATTCATAGAATAAACTTGGGATGTTTTTGGTTACAATTTTGCATCAGAATATTTGACTATCTACAAAAAAGGGACCTGATGCTTAAAAATCAATTTTCAGTTTTTTCCGCCATTCGATAGTTTTTACGTTTACCTTTCATAATAAACATATTCTCTTATCTGCAAAATTCGAAAGTTTAATAATCTTCAGAGCAAGGTCATCTTGTGCTGGACCGTCTCACAGAGGGAAAACAGGAGTTTTTAAGAACAAAAATCAGCCGAATTCAAAAATCTAAACGGATTGGAACTTTTTTTCCGATATTTATGAAGGATTTGTAATTCAACTCGTATTTTTATTAATGAAAAGTTATGACTAGGAGACTTATTTTCTCAAACTGAACAATTCGCCTTTTAGCTAGTTCCGACAAAAAAATTTAGACAAGTCATATCGCTTCGAAATATTTTTCTGATATACGATTATAATTAACATGCCGCTGGATTTATTTTAGGGGTATGATAAAATGACAATTTAGAAATAAAATCCAGATATAGAAATTCCAAAATTAAACTTTTTTTTAATTTGCAATAAATTAGCTGGCTGGAGGTGACGCTTGTACATTTATTGCTGATACGATCTTAGCATAAACGAGTCTCAAAATTCATTTTCGTGGCTACTTAAACCCAATTTCGAGATGAGGTCCAGACAAAGCTTTCCCTAACATAACATAGTTCCTAAAAACTTTATTAATTATAATTTAGACAATATTTATCGCTTCGAGATATCTTTCTGATACACCCTTTTCATCGACATGTCTCAGAATTCATTTTAGGGTTAACCATATCCCAATGAAGAAATAAGCTCGAGAGATAGCAATTTCAAAAATATAAATATTTCTAAAGAATTTGGAATAATTTGGCTGGTTGGAGATATCCAGCCTGGAGATATCGCTAATTTTGTTTCTGACACCCTCTTATCATTAACGAGTCTTAAAATAAATTTTAGTAGTAACTTCAAAAATATAAATATTTCTAAAAAATGTCTAATAATTTGTCTGGCCGGAGATATCGCTTGTAGATTTATTGCTGATACGCTCTTAGTATCAACGAGTTCTCAACATTCATTTGAGTGGCTGATCAAACACAATTTCGACATGAGGTCCAGAGAAAACTTTTTCTAACATAACATAGTCCCTAAAAACTTTATTAATTATAATTCAGACAATAGTATCCCTTCGAGATATCTTTCTGATACACCTTTATCATTAACGTGCCTCAGAATTCATTTCAGGTTTAACCAAATCCCACTTTAGAAATAAGATCCAGAGAAAAGATGTCTAAAATATAAATATTTTAAAAAATTTGGAATAAATTAGCTGGATGGCGATATTGATGCTAAATTGATTTCTAATATCCTCTTTTTATCAAAGAGTCTCAAAGTGCATTTTAGTGGCTGCTCAAACTCAATTTCGAGATGAGGTCCAGAGAAAGATTTTTCAATCATAACAAAGCTCCTAATAACTTTATAAATTAAAATTCAGACCAGTCATATTGCTTCGACATATCTGTCTGATATCTGTCTGATACATAATTTTGTCTGTAGCTAAAGGGTTTGTCTTCACAAAAAGAATCATGTATAATGTATATTTGAATTGGTATGAGTCTGTCACAAAATTGGCATTTCCAGCTTTCTAGGTTTTCCCTAAGGTTGTTCTTAAAGAGTGTTGTGTTTTCGTCGATTTTTCATTTTAAAGGTTTCCTCTATGGTTTTCGTTTTCCTGTATCATAAAAAAATTCAAACATTTGTCTTGCGGAGAAGTATTTGAGTCAATGTAGGCGTTTTGTTATCTTGAGTCCTTTATTATAGGTGTACAA
>NC_046658.1:7359988-7376811 GCF_010883055.1 Belonocnema kinseyi
AGCTGGGTGGTAAAAATGAAGTGTTTATGAGTAGTGATCAGTAGTTACTGTATATGGGAATAAATAATGTAAACTTTATAAAGTGAACATCTAAGTCGTGAATTATCAAAAGGAAATAATTTTTAAATGAGATGGAAAGGTTTCTGTTGGTTTTAACCTTTCTTCATTGTCTGTTTTTTTTTATTGTTCAAAGATAAATTTTCGTGCTTCTTGGTTGTTTTATATTGTCTTTAGCGTATTTGTCCAGCAGCCTCTTTTTTCTATTCACGTTTTACTTCTTTTCTTTTCTTTGCATCCTTTTCTTGTTCTTTTAGGTTATGTAGTTGCTGTTAAAATTCCTTGTGTAGCCTGATGCTCTGTTCGTATGCCTTTTTTTCGAATTGCATTGTAAGTTTACATATTTTGCTCTGTAATTCGAAATCGTTCTCATTGTTGGGTTCTGGTTTAGGAGTTTCCCTTTCTGAGTAGCTTTCGCCGTAGTCCTGTCCTAATATAAAGGTTTCTTCAAGTTCGCCCCCAACTGCTCCTTCTAGCTCGGGCTCATCTTCATTTGCTACGGTTGCGTTTATTGTATGTGTTTGTTCGTTTGTAGTATTTTTAAACATTTTGCGGATGTGACGATAAGGGTGGTATTTGATTTCTTTTTCCGGTATTCCTGTTAATCTCACAAGGAACCCTAGGTAGGTGCCCCCCTCCGATTTTCTTTGAACTCACATATGTTGTAGCACTCTAAAAACTAAGCGACACGTATTTTTTCTTACGTGACCAAAATTGTTTTAAGGGGGTAAAAACCACCACTGAAAAGTGTGGTACCAAACACCCATTTAATTGTTTCACATATAATAACAGAATCTTTCACAATGAACCCAAATAAACTTTAACAAATTTCCTCACGAAGAAGGTTTAAATATCTAAATTTCTAAATATACATTAGTTAAACAATTTCATGGGGGTAAACTAATCCAAAAGATGTTACGATTATACAAGAAAATGATAAGGAAAACAACCACTTAATCAATTCAACCTCCTGCATTTGTTAAAAATGTAATTTATGTATTTCTAACAATATAGATTTCAGTGTAAAATATAATGTTCCTTAATATATGTATAGAGACATAATAAAATGCACTTAAGGGTGGTTACCCCTTATAATTTAATTTTTCCGTGAAAACGCAAAAGCGCGAGAACCGTATTTTATTATCTTGTGTAAAATATATTCATCCTTCTTCGATTTTTCAACTTCAATTTACACCAATTTGCTCATTTTGTTGTATAATCGTAACATCTTTTGGGGTATTGTACCCGCATGAAATTGTTGTGACTAATGTAAATTGAGACATTTAGATTTTTAAACCATCTTCGTGAGAAAATTGTTCTGCTCTGTTTGGCACACGAAACTTACTTTATTTTGCATAATTATAATAAAATGCAGTTGAGGATGGTTACCCCTTATAAATTAATTTTTCGTGAAAATGCAAAAAGGCGTAAACTTTATTTTATTATCGCGTGCAATATATATGGTATATTTTTCAAGATTTGTGGTGTTGAAATCTTGCCCTTTTTTAAATTTTTGGTATAATTAAAAAATATTGTGGGGTTGTTTACCCCCCCCCCCTCCCATAAAATTTATTGATCAAAACGACAAAATCACATTTTTCATCTCTTATTGTGAGGACATTGTTCGAATTGGTTTGATTGTGAAAAATTCTGCTATTATATATGAAAAAACTAAATGCGCGTTTGGTACCACACTATTCGGGGGTGGTTTTATCCCCCTAAAAACTATTTTCGGCACGTAAGAAAAATACGTGTCGCTTAGTTTTTCGAGTATAACAGCATATGTGAGAACAAAGCAAATCGGAAGAGGACGCCTACCTAGGATTCCTTGTAAGTCTTAACCATTTTGTTGCTTGGCAGTATCTCAGGTGTTGGTCCATTGTGGTTTCAAAGATTGTGTTTTGGCAGTAAGAACATTTGTTCGTAAACTCCATTGTCTGAAAGGTAAATATTCCTACTGTCTTTGTTCTTAAAGGCTAGAGAGTTAGAGTAATATGGGTCGATTGGGTCAATTTTTAAGTTCGGAGTTATAAGTCGGTTTGTTATCTTACTGCTATTGATCCCCTGCCATTTCCCATATTGAGTGAAAGTATCTTAACTCAAGTTTCCTAGTATCTTGTGCGTCTAATTACCAATATCTGTGCTAGTTTTTTTCTAATTTGAAATCGTTGATATTCCACTCCCCAATGCTTTTCCCTCTCGGGTTTTTCAATTCGTAAATGGTTGGGGAAATTTTCTTTTTAATGATAAATTGGCCTTCGTATTGGTCGTATAACTTACCTGCCTTTTTATCCGCTTTAGTAGACAGTTTGGTTACCTTTTTAAGACCCTGTTTCCTATTTTAAATTCAATCGGTCGTCTCAAATTATAGTCATTTGCCTGTCTTTCATTCGCCTTATCTATATTTGTTTGGACTTCCTCTTTTATAATTTGAAGTCTTCTCAGTTTGTCCGTCCATTTGTCTATGCTTTGAAATTCTATTTCGTTGTCGTTTTCTATGTTTTTTCTAAGTGACGGGATGGGTTCTAGTTTACGACCTTAATTTAAGAATGCTGGGGTGAATTGTGTTGACGAATTTTTGCTAGTGTTTATTTCAAACTGCAAATCATCTATATGCTCGTCATAGGTGGAATGATCGTTATCTAGGCAGGTTTCAATTATTTGTTTGATTGTTCCATTATAACGTTCTGTTGGGTTGGCTTGGGGGTAATATTTAAGTGTTTAGTGTGCCGCAAAATGACACGCAAAATGACCATTTTGTAAAAAAATCTATAAAAACTAATAAATATTGGTTTTTTCTCTTTTTGGAAATCGGTAATGGAACCATGATATCTGCAACAATCAATTTCCATGGTTCTTCGACGATTCTTTTTCCCATTAGCCCTATTTTCGGTTGGTTACTCGTTTTGGTTCTTTCACATGTATTACAATTTTTTACGTATTTGATTATCTCCGAATACATCCCGGGCCAAAAGTAGTACTCGGAAACTCTCGCCTGCGTTTTTTCGGAAGCTAAATGTCCTGTTTGTATATCGTTTGTATATCGTGCCAGTCGTCTGTTTTGTCATCTATTTTCGCTGTCGGGTTTTCTATATTACAAGCTAATGCAAATGCGATGCTTTTTACTGATTCTCTTGATCTCGATAGAGCATCAGGGACAAGATTTGAGCTACCCTTGCGATGTATGACTGCAAAATCGTACTCAAGGAGTTCTAATGCCCGTCTGGCTAATCGGCCAGTGGGGTTTTTTAGGTTATGGAGCCACTTTAGCGCTAAGTGGTCCGTGATTACTTTAATACTATAGCCCTCTAAATATGGCCTAAACGTTCGCATCGCCCAAACTCCCGCTAGGCATTCTTTTTCCGATGCCAAGTACCGAGATTCTGCAACGTTTAAGCTTCTGCTCGCATATACTATAACGTATTTAACACCATCAATTGTTTGTGTAAGTATGGTTCCCAGCCCTGTGTTACTCGCGTCAGTCTTAAGTTGGAAAGGTTGTGTGAAATCGGGACATGTTAAAATTGGTACCGACGTACAAAGATCTTTAATCTTCTGGAAAACCTCATCATGTTCTAATCTCCAATCCCATTGTTTATCTTTTTTAAGTAATCTTTTATCTTTTCATCTTTCATCAAATTTTGAGATACTATTACAATGTCGTCTGAATAACAAAAAACGTTTGGTTTCATGTCTGGAGTGATAATTTGATCCGTGCGCCTGTGGAAAGTGGCTGAGGATTGGTCAGACCAAATGGCATCCTTTTAAATTGATACATGCCCTTTCTAGACACTGTGAATGCTGTTATTGGTTTTGAAATTTTTTCTAATGGAATTTGTAAATAAGTAGGTTTTAAATCAATTGTTGAAATGAATTTTGCTGATCATAATGTTTCCAATATTTCTCTCATTAGAGGGAATCTAAACAGAATGTATAGTCTTCACCCGGTTTTTTAATCATCACTGTAGGATTTTACCAATCGAAACAAGAGGGTTCTATTATGTCTTGCTTTAATAATTTATTAACTGCTTGATAAATTATTTCCTTGATTTTTGGGCTCACGTGATAATATCGCTGTGTAATGGGATCGTGGCCTGGGACGTCGATTTTGTGTTTCGTTCAATGAGTCGCCCTATGTTTTTTCCCTCATAAACTTTTATTTTTCCTTCTAAAAGGTTTTCTAATTTTGATTCTAGGCTTTTGTTGAGCTCAGCAATATCTTCGCAAATTCCTGTTGAAGAATTATTTTGTTCTTTGACTTTTCCTAAGCTTTCCGAAATTTTATCTAATTTAATCGCTTTATTTTTAAAGTTACCCATTGTTTTCTATTATAGATTTCAGATATCTCATTATCTTTTAGAGATTCATTTTTTAACTTATTCTGACTAGTAACCTTTTTGTTTTTCTGAAGATTAATATCGCTATCTTTGTGATCGTTCTCGTATTTGCTATTATATTAAATTTTTCCTACATTATTTTTCTCATCCTGTTCCCTAATTTTAGGTTTACCTATGTTAGATGAGTCTTGTGTGCTTGAGTCGTCGCCAGTGTCTGGGGTGGAGATGCTCTCGAGGGATTGGAATTTGTCGCTCGTGGGGATGCTTATTAGGCTAGGGATATCCTTAGTAGAATTTGTTGCAGGAATTTGGGTTGTTTGGGGTTTTTGGGGTTGGTTAGAATTAATATGTACTAGGGGAGATTCGCTATCTAATGTTCGCCTACTTTTGTTAAATTCTCTAGTACTTTCAGGTTAATACTAACTCCGAATTTTGGTTTATTATTATTATTACTTTCTTTATTTTCCGATAATATTTTATCCCTAATATTCGTCCTTTTATTTTCCTTATTTTCTTTTCCTTTAATATCGGGTTTATTTTCGGTTCTAACCTCGGTTATTGGGGTAGTAGTGCGTTTGGATAAGCTTCCATAGGATAGCATATCTGTACCTAAAATACCTACGGATTTTAATTTTTGGACTAGCCTGAATATTAGGTGTTTCGCTTTATTACCATTTTTTATTAGAATTACCACTTGTACAATTATATCGACCGTTTCGACGGTTCGGTATTAGTTACTACAATTTTTGGTTCTAATACCCGCTCCTCCAGTTTCTCTGGCAGTATTCGTAATATGGACATTCTCTTTTAAAATGTCCTGTTAAGCCACAATGATAGCAATTTTAAATTTTTATCTCCTCATTAGTTTTGATATTGGAGTCTTGTTTTTTGTCAGAGTTAGGACTTGTTTTTCTTTGAGAGTCTCTGTTAGTATTGTTACCCGGTTTTATATTTTTACTTCCAAAGTTCGATTTTTGTTCGTTCTTATTTTTCTCTAACATTATTTTCCGGTTTTTTCTGCAGGAAATTCAATCATAGGGTTACTTTGTCCCTGCTTTGAGCCTATCGTCATTTGTTTAAACAGTGGTAACATCAGGTAGTAGAGGTTCTATTGGTATCTGTGTCTATTATTTGTGAATGTAGGTTGGAAGTTTGATTGAAATGTAGGTTGAAAATTTGATTGGAAATCAGGTGGGAATCAAGGTCTGTAATTAGGTATAGAATTTGGTTGGTATTGGTTTGGAAAAGGTAGGAATGGAAATCCAAATGGTGAGAGTGGATATTGATTTTTGTATTGTTTTTACCTTGGTTATTTTGGTTTTGGTTTCCGTTTTGGTTATCCTTTTGACCATTTTTATTTCCCTTTGAATCTTTATTTATTTCCGAATTATCTCTATCCCCGATACTATGGTTACGCTTCTGTCCGTTTTTGTCTTCGATTTTAGGTTCGGTAATTTGTAAAACTTGCGCTCGAATTTTTGGTCTGTCTAGCTCAGTTTCCCATTATTTACCTAAATCTCCTAGTTGCTCAAAGGTTTCTTTGTCGTTACGTTTAATGTACATTTTGTATTCTATTCCTAGGTTCTCGTACGTTCTGCGCAATTCACATTCTAGGATTTTTATAGGGTAAAGTTTCGTAAAAAGTTGTCGAATTTCCCTTAAATATGGGCGGTTGTCTTGGTTTCTTCTTTGGTTACAGAATTTTATATTTTGTCTAATTTCGTCTGATAGTCTTTGGCGCCATAGAAGGTTTCAAGGGGGTAAATTTTTTTTAAAAAGCAAGCCCCAATGACTGACTTGCGCCTATTCTGCCTCTCTTGGGTGTTTAGAGGTCGCTGTTCGGGTATACGACGTTGCGGAGATACGGAGGATCGCTTTCCTTTACGGCCGAAAATCACCCTCAGGGCCTGCTATTTTCGGGAAGGCTTATGGGGGGGGGGGGAATTGGGGAGGACTTTGACATACTGGGTAAGGAGGCAGTCCCTGCTCCGTATATGCCTCCCCTTTGTGAGGGCGCCCCTTAACGGTTCGAGTAAGGTTCTTCTTTGGCTTACTAATGACGGCCTTACGAGGGGTTGAGTCGAATCACCTCCTCTTCCAATCTAACCGGGATCGGTGAACGGACCTTTTCTGGTGGGGCCGACACCTCGTCAGCCTGAAGAGCTTCCTCTGTCAGGCTAAGCTCCTGTTCTAGTGAAAAGTCTCCAAGATCGGGCAGTGGAGAGAGAGAGAGAGGGGCCTGAGTGAATTGGGGTGGAGACAAAATCTCCGAGTTTGCCGAAGGCCCTTCGTCAAGTTGGCCTGAGGGTGAGGTATGGTTTAGCGAAGCCTCGGAGATTGGTACGTATGATTCGTTAATTAGGAAGAACTCCCAGGAATGAGGCACTAAGAGGGTACTGCCGTTATACCCCGGGCAAGTGGGATCATACTCCTCAACCGGATTTTTTTCGTTGATGGAAGGGCCGCAAGATACGCACGTCGCCATTTGTCCGGTTGAGCCCGCCTCCTATTCCGTCCCGGGGGAATAGCCACCTGTACTCTGGGTGGGGCGTTCCGTTGTTCTTCAAACGCCTTCCGGCGTTGCTCACTTCGCGTCTTGTGGAGACTCGGTTTGTTCTTCTTCACCACCTCTATTTACGATCAAGAATAACTCCGAGGTAGTTTCGTTTTGAAGGAAAATAGGAAAGTAAGAACCTTGATCCTCGTTAAAGGACAGTAAGAAAAAACTAGAACCTCGATCCTCGGGAAAGAAACGCAGAATTTGATGAAAAGCTCGATACTAGGAAAAGAACCGTAGGTAAAGATGAAAACCTTAATCCTTGTTAAAGGACCGTAGGAAAAACTAGAACCTCGATCCTCGGGAAAGAACCACAGGATAAGAACAGAGAGAATAGACTGAAGTAAAGTCAGAAGCCAGAATAAACTGATAGGAGTTTAGAGTTGAAAAAATAAGATGAAAAAAAAGTTTAGTTGATTCAAAAGTTACCAACGATCACTTAATACCACCTCCTGTGAGGGACCGGTGGAATCTTCGAGGGGGTTGGGTCCTATACGCCTGTCCAGTCTGCGGTTCAGCTTGGCACTCACCAGAGAAATGGAAAAACTCCGTGTCCCTCAATTGAGTTTAAATTCTCTATTAAATTTCAATTATGAAGTTTAACCCACGATCACTTAGTACCACCTCCTGTGGGTGACCGGTAGAGTCTTCCAGGGAGAGATACTCTGCGCCTGTCTAATATTTTGTTCAGCCGATCAACGGAGAAACAGAAAATTAAGTAAAAATCACTAAAATAATCACTTCAGTTTCCGATTCTTTATTAATTGTCAAAAGGTATAGTTTATCCCGCTATGGGCTAATGTTCCGTATCGCCAAAAAAAAGAGAAGAGTTTATTTTGTACCGATAGGCAAAGTATTTTCGCGTATATTGTCGCGAGAGATATCACTACGGTTCGGCAGCCGAAGTTCAACAGCCCTGCTGCGTAGCTCGTAACGTAAGAAGAGCTCCGACCTTTTCTTACTCACGGAATGATTCTAACTGACTCGCGAGTCGGCTGCTGTTGCTCTTTTTGTCGATGGCATTCGAGCGGTGGCCAGGCTTGCTACTAATAATAGTTTCTATTAAAACCACTAGTGGCGTTGATGGTGGGCGGCAAATATTCAAATCCGCATGACGCTCATTGTGACGAAGGACAAGAAAATGATTTAAAACTATTTTATATCCCCTTTTAAATCTTTTTAATTGCTCCAAGAAATGCGTGGGACTATCGTCTTTATTACTGCAAAATTTAATCGGCTAATTGCTCATGATTTAAAACGGTGTTTGTATCATGTCGAAAGGAAAATAGGTAGCTGGAATTGTTCGGTTATTTTGATAATTATCGTATTCGCAATCTGAGTTTGAATTGTTAGTGTGTATTCGCGAACGTCTATTTGATCTGTTATTTGTTCTCGAGAGTCTAGGTCTTTTGTTTTGGTTTGAGTTATTTTTGTCTTCTGAAGGTTCACTGTCGTCGATATGTCGTAATTTTAAATTATTAATTCTTATTCTGCTTCGGTTTTCAATATCATTGTAAGAAATTTGGCTAGGTTCTTGCAAGTTTTCCCTTAGGTCAGATTGAACAGATTGCCTGTTACGAAATTCGCTTTCATTTTTTCTAATATTTGGTTCCAGCGTTGGGCAAGAAATTCTATCCGTGATTTGACAGTAGCCACTGTTAGATTAGCTTTTTCAATTTTCTTAAGATTGGTTTCAGTGCGCAGAATCGCCTGAGAACTTTCTGATAACTCAGAGAATAATGCATCCATTTTAACAAAAGGAGAAATTGAAATTGACAGTTGCTGATAATTCAGCTAAAATTGAAAAGTCTAAATGTGCAAATTAAAGAACTGATTTATTTTAGTTTTAAAGTGCTCTGACAAGGCGAGCAAATTTGAGTGTGCGAAAGCATAATTATTAATAAAATATCCATAAATCATCACTGAAATACTACAGTCTGAATTATTATTATTTTGTTCGCTATAACTAGCCTCTCTCAGCATGGCAAATGAAAGTTGTCATCTTACCACTGGAGAAAGTTAGAAATCGATGAAGTCTAAAATTAAATGTGTTGACAATCATCCATATATCAGCGGGCAAATTTGTTATTTCTTCCTTCAGGTGAAGAATAATTAAAGACCGATCCAGTGAAGAATCACAGCTTGAAAGAGTATTGTACAGACTATTTGGAGAAGGACGACTGCCTTACAGTATGTGCGAAGATGTCACTAGCTTATATCCTTGCTATGTGACCTCAAGCCTTCATATTTTCCACCTAGTTCCTGTGCTTTCACTTAATAGAATTTCTCACTTTGGTCTTTTCTGTATTTTTGAGAACCACACACACTCAAAATGAAAAAATCACTTAACTTAAAACATTCATTTAAATAGTAAGGAAACCGAAAACAGCTTTGAAAAGGCGATGTCGATAAATTGAATAATTTTCAATCGCAGAAAATCTCATAAAGACGAAACATTAGAACTTTAAACAATATTATTTTTCAACTTTTCGTTGCTTTATCTTAAGGGCATGTGATACTTCGTCGTGTGATCAATCGGGTACAGGTCCCTCGGCTTTTTCTTCTACAAAAATGAAAATGTTTAAAAACTTAATTCGGAGATGGATGTGACGCTCGGGAGAATTGTAACACACATAACCTAGAAATAAAGTGGGACGATGGTCGTGGAGGCTAAAGCGTAGGTTTTGGACACACTCCTTCGGCTTGCGGGTTCGATTCCCGCCTCGCACTCTGGAAGAGTCTTGGCGGCCCATGCGGTGAACACTAGCCTAGCAAGGGAGTTGTTCATCTTCGAAGAGTCGTGGGACCGGTACCTCTAGAGAAAAAGGTTTTCTCTAAGTACTTAGAGCTGTTGCTTTTAGTGGTTCGGAACCAACCTTAAACTGTAGGCCCCTCTTCCACCACCAAGTAAGTTTTCGGGGAGTGTGTAAAGGAATAGAGAAGAAGGTGCAAGAAAAACGTAAACCCTTAGGGGACACATTAGAAGATTCCATTCTATTCCATAACGTCGAAATATTCACACGTTGTTAGCAGAATCAAAATTTAAAAAAAAAAAACACTACAAAAGCTTGCGGAGACGTCCGTTAGCATATTCGCTATCATTTCCCAGAGTTTGAATACAAGATATTTCTTATCTTATGAAAAAAGCCGGGGGAATCTGACGCTGAAAAAGTCGATACTAATTCCTAAGCCCTATGAAAATTAATCACATTTTTCTAAATTAAAACTTTTTTTAATTAACCCACAAAAAAAGTGTGTGGACTTCCGTTAGCATGTTTGCTATCATTCCCCAAATTTTTAAGACAAAATATATATTATTCAAAAAAAAGTCAGGGGAACCTTAAAACTGTGAAATTCGACAATTTTCTAAGGATTGCCCTTAACCCCATTCTAATTTTATTTCTTTGTTAGGTTTAATTCCGTTTCTTAATCCTGCCAAACCTAATTTTCTAATTAATTTCCTGTTTTGGTTTATTTTTGCGTATTTCGAATTTTTAATCACGAAACAACATAAGTGGGTACATCATAAAGTATAATGAGACATTTTCAAACAAATATACAATGAATGTCGAAAACACATGATTGGCATACAAAAATAGTTTCATACATTAAAATTCATGATTGTATGTACAAATTCATAAATGTGTATAGATCCATTCACCTGTAATAATCAGTATTATTCTAATAACAGGTTGTTAATATTTAAAGGCAAGGCACTGGGATTTTTTCGGTTGGACGCCAGGTATTACCTTGGAAATATCGAGGGGCGAAATTGAGAGATGGAAATGCCGAGAAAGGTGAGAACACAATAAATAAAGACTTGAAATTTCGGAAACGAAAGCAAAATTTACTGCCACTTACATTGACTGGAGTGCCGGTAGCCCATAGCAGGGTGCTATCGATCAAGGTGGTGGTTAGTTCGTCCTCGAACAGGTTGCGGTTTGTCCTGACGACGGCCGGGTGTTGGGCTGCTGGGGAGGTTTCCTCGGGCGATCGTGACGACAGGGATCACTCCTAGGAGCGCGTAGAGAATTTTGAGAGCACTGGCACGGAGAGCAAAACTAAGACACACTTTGGCAGATGAGCCCAAAATGGCTAGCTGCCTGTCAACTTTTTGGGCAAGCACACGTTCCGCGCTTCGGGGCCCCTCGGGGGGTTTCGCCTTGACTCGGATGCGGCCAGACAAGCCTTTTTGCAGGGTTCTGCCTAGTCCCTATCTATGTGAAAGTTCTGTTACAAAGCTCTAAAGTTGCGGTTCTTAGTGCCCGTCGTTTTGTCGCTAAGAACGATAAAGGAGAATTCATTAAAAAAAATTAATGCAGGTCTTATTTTGCATAAATAAATAATTTAATGTGTAACAAAGCTTCACCCGAAAAATAAAATATTAATTTTGTTTTTACTACCCTGAAAATTACCCAAAAAAGATGAAAATCCATAAGTTCATTAAAATATAAATAAAAAATTTATAAATAAATGGTTCATTCCAATTTTGAAAAAGAAAGTTGGGATATTTATAAATACGACTTTTTGTTTCTGGTACCAATTCTTACAAGGTTAGTAACAACATTATTACAGTACTTACATTCAATCTACATTTGCCTATGACAAAGCAACCGAACGCGTCCTTGGGTTGCGGAATAGTCAGTCGCGGACAATTGTCCACGGGTGGTCCTGAAGGAATTAACCCCCCAGCGGAGGATGGACGAACCCCTTTCCCTAGCTTCTCGTGGGAACAACAATGACAACACCAAACATAGTTGTGGTAAGTAGGGTTCAAAACAATCGAACGCGCAGGGCTCCCGCAAATGGGTCGGCCAACAATGCCGACCACTCTAGATCTAGGAGAGCCAATGAAGATGGATTCAATGCGCTGGATCGACGGAATCTCAGGACCTTCAGATGGACGGAGCGACTAAATCGTGACTTGCTAGAGTGCTACGATGCGAGTGTGGCCCCTGAACGGGGTTACATGGCACGGCTGCATGCTCTGTGGTGCGAGAAACACCCGGAGCTATCGCACTTTTCGCATCAACGTCTGCGAATTTATGCAGAATTACTCCTAAATAGGGGCTAAGCAAGCGAAACGCCTACTCTACCACAACCAGAACAAGACGGCAACAGAGAAAGAGAGGCGACACTAAGAACAACCGCGGGCATGGAAAATTATAGTGGATGAGCGATGTTTTATGAGCCGTAGAAACATAAACACCCAGGTTTCTCTCAAGCCTAAAGATCTGGCTTAAATGGATGACGAGCCTCGTGGACATTGTTCCGTAGAATCCGACCTCTGGACTATTAATTGTTGTGTGTATAATGCAGCGAGAGCTTTGGCTGATGTATACCGTAAAACAAAACCAACGGTTGATCATAAGACCAAAAGAGGAATGCATCAACTCAACATAAATATAGGCTGGGCAAGACAATACGCGTCCCGCATTCAGTGTGTTCACTACATCATATCTAGCAGGATTATCCAGGCATCATATTGTTGAGAGAATGCGGATACTATCTGACGCTAAGAGAAGTCTAGAGCGGAGAGAGAGGTGGGTCAGAGAAAATCAACAGTTTCTCTCTGACCCATCTCTTAGTTATTTATTTTTTTTCTTATGCACTTGTCTCGAACTGCCCGCCCATGACTACCGAGGAGGTGAAAAAAGTATAAAGAGGGATGAAGAACTATTTCGCTTCGGGACCAGATGGTATCAAGACCTTCTGGTTGAAGAAGTTTTCTTCAACCTATCAGCATTTGGCCGGTATTTTCACCTTATATGTAAAGTGGGTAGAGCCAATTCCAGAGTGGTTTGTGGAAGAGCGCACAATACTCCTGCCGAAGATAGGAAACTTAGCTGACCAGAAGAATTACAGACTAATCACTTGTCTGAACGCTCTGTATGAGATATTCACAGTTATCCTAAATGATAGGATTGTTCGGGCAATTGAACCGGTGTGGCAAGAAATGTATGAACAACGCGGTTCACAGAAAGATGTAGCAGGATGTCGGGAGAACCTGCTCATTGATAGATGTGTCTGCAAAGATGCAACATCCTACCAGCGTGACCTATCGATGGCCTAAATTGATTACCGCAAATCGTGAGGTGCATAGAGAAATTGAAACCGCTTTCGAAAACCAGATTTACTATCTCATCTAGAAAAATTCGTGTGACAACTAACAAGATCACCTTTCAGAGAGGTGTCTTTCAGAGAGGTGTCTTTCAGGGCGACACCATGAGCCTACTCCTCTTTCGCCTCACATTATTGCCACTATCTCTGGCACTTCGCCATTCCGACGGGTACTTTTGCGGCAAAATTGCAGATCGAAAGTACAAGGTGACTCATGTATTTTACATGTACGATCTTAAGATCCATGCTCAAAACAAAGAGCAACTAAATTTAGCTCTAGGGATTCTCAAATGGTATACTAAGGAAATAGGAATAGAATTTGGGTTAGACAAATGCACCAAGGTTTATTTGAAGGGAGGAAAACTTATGGCATCCCGGAAGACCCAGAGCTCGTCGATAGAAGCGCTATACGCTATAGAAGCGCTCCTTCGCGCTGGAGATTTGGGTAGATTTGGGCTTCGGAACTATCGGCGAGGAACAAAGTATGTGCAACGATAGTACTCTATTCATTTGGAGTGGTTCCATAGACGAAGAACGAGCTCAGATCCCTTGATATCGGGACACGAAAGGTTATGCACATGAACAAAAGCGTGCATCTGAAGTCTTCTATTCCGCGACTCTACATCTCATGCCGTCAAGGTAGTCACAGAATATTGAATATGGAATGTCTTCACAACAGGATTATTCTGGGTACAGCACGTAGAGTCGCAAATGGAAGAGACCCTCTTCTTAAAATGGTCAGGAAGCAGGAAGCAGTGGGCAAAGGAGCGTTTCTGTACAAAGTAGGTGAGGAGGCTGCTGAAACACTCGGACTTAAGGGGGAGATACCTTTAGAATTTCCAAAAAATCGATTTTTTCTTTTATATTTTGAATGTATAATATGTTAAAAATATACTGTAAAAAGGAAAATATTAAATAGTTATGGAGATATTGTGCTGTAACTTAAAAAGTTATTGACGGATTAGGCTGAAATTTTCAGGGGCTTCTCTTTATGGTACTATCGGAAGGATATACCTAAAAGTTTAAAGATATCGGGTATTTAAATAAGTTTGTTGGGGTCAAAACTGTTGAAAAAATGGTCGAAAATTTAGACCTTCGATTAAACAGCCGATATAAATTTTAATTTTGAACTTTTTTATTAGTTTATAGGTTTATCCTTCCCTTTAACACATAAGTAATGGAAAAAAACCTTTTTTATATCAAATAAATGGAAAAATTTTGACAGCTGCAGCAGTTTTCGATACCTCGGAGCAGACGCTTAAAAAAATATTCTGCAGGGTCGCCATTTGGTAAAAAAAAATCACACGTTTTTTTTACACATTAATAATGTAACAAAAAGATGTTAGAGTCAATAAATGATCTAGTTATTTTATCAACTTAAAATTTTTTTTAATTGATTGATTTTATTCTTTTTAAAGGTATCTCTACCTTTAACTTCAGTATCAGGGGTGAGCAAAATACATCAAATCTGATCTTTCTCGAGTACTCTCTGCAGAATGCCAAATTCCATTCCAATTTCCTTAGTATATCGTTCGACAATCCCTAGAGCTAGATGTAGTTGCTCTTTGTTTTTAGCATAGATCTTAAGATCGTCCATGTAAAATACAGGAGTGACCTTGTACTTTCGATTTGCAGGTTTGCCGCACAAGTACCCGTCGGAATGGCGAAGTGTTAGAGATAGTGGCAATAATGTTAGGCAAAAGAGGAGTGGTCTCACGGTGTCGCCCTGAAAGACACCTCTCTGAAAGGTGACCTTGTTAGTTGTCACACGATTTTTTTCCGATGAGATAGTAAATCTGGTTTTCTAAAGCGGCATCAATCTCTCTATGCACCTAACTATTTGCGGATGAACCTTTAAGATTTCCAAAAGACAGATGATAAGTCTATGGGAGGTCGATTCGAAAGCTTTCCGATAATCAATCCAGGCCATCGATAGGTCACGCTGGTAGAATGCTGCATCTTTGCAGACACATCTGTTGATGAGCAGATTCTCCCGACATCCCGCTACGCCTTTCTTTGAGCTTCATTCTTCATACATTTCTTGCTACACCGGTTCAATTGCCCGAACAATCCTATCATTTAGGATAGCTGTGAATATCTTATAAAGTGTGTTTAGACAAGTGATTGGCCTATAATTCTTCGGGTCAGCTAAGTTGCCTATTTTCGGCTGGAGTTATGTGCGCCCTTCCACCAACCACTCCGGAATCAGCTCTTCCGACTTTAAATATGAGGTGAAAATACGGGCCAAATGCTGATGGGTTGAAGAAACCTTCTTCCACCAGAAGGTTTTTATACTATCTGGTCACGGTGCGGAATAGTTCTTCATGTCTCCTAATACTTTTTTCACCTCCTCGGTAGTGATGGGTGGGCATTCTTTATCAGGTGTTATGAGGGCAACACATAACTCCTTGAAGCTCTTTATATTTTCTGAGTCCTCGTCCAGTCTATGCTGAACTTCGTAGACTTCTCTCCAAAATACTTCGACCTCCTTTGGTTTGGGTGGGTGGTCGACAGTAACTGGAGTGTCTTGGAAGAGTCAAGATGAGTCAGAGAAACACTGTTGATTTTCTCTCACCCACCTCTCCCTCCGCGCTAGACTTCTCTTAGCGTCAGATAGTATCCGTATTCTCTGAACAATTTGCTGTCTGATGGTCAGCAGCTTTGACTTGTTAAGTGTGTGATAACGGGTTCGGAGTTCGCGCGCGAACTTTCTTCGAACCTTGGCGGCAAAATTCCTGCCAGATGTGATATAGTCAATCACACATTGAATGCGGGACGCGTACTGTCTTGCGCAGCCTATCTTTATGGCAAGTTGATGCATCCGTCTTTTGGTCTTATGATCAGCCGCTGATTTTGTTTTACGGTTCGCATCGGCCAAAGCTCTCGCTACATTATACACACAATAATTGATAGCCCAGAGGTCGGATTCACCGGAAAAATGTCCACGAAGCTCCTCATGCATTTCAGCCAGATCTTTAGGCTTGAGAGAAACCTTGCTGTTGATGTTTCTCCGGGTCGTAAAACATCGCTCTTCATCTATTGGATGCCTGCCCGCGGTTGGTTTTAGTGTCGCCTCTCTTTCTTTGTTGCCGGCTTGTTCTAGCTGTGGTAGAGTAGGCGTTCCGCTTACATAGCCCCTTTTACGGAGTATTTCAGCATGGTTTCGCAGACGTTGCTGCGAAAAGTGCGATAGCTCTGGGTGTTTCTCGCACCACAGAGCATGCAGCCGTGCCATGTAACCCCGTTCACGGGCCACACTCGCATCGTAGCACTCTAGCAAGTCGTGAGTCAGTCGCTCCGTCCACCCAAAGGTTGCGATATCCCGCCGATCCATCGCATTGAATCCATTTTCATTGGCTCCCCC
This sequence comes from Belonocnema kinseyi, assembly GCF_010883055.1. Classification (NCBI taxonomy): domain Eukaryota; kingdom Metazoa; phylum Arthropoda; class Insecta; order Hymenoptera; family Cynipidae; genus Belonocnema; species Belonocnema kinseyi. The sequence continues at coordinate 7,376,424 of NC_046658.1, forward strand.
AGCTCTAGATTGGTAGGCATTGTTGGCCGACCTATTGTCGGGATCCCTGCGCGTTCTGTTGTTTTGAACCGCACTTACTACAACTATGTTTGGTGTTGTCATTTTTGTTCCCACGAGAAGCTAGGGAAAGGGGTTCGTCCATCCTTGTAGAGCACCGCAGGCAAGGATAAGGCTGCGTACTCTAAGAGGTCGCCCGGTATCCCAGAGTCACCGTTCTAGACACGTCTCCCAGGTGCCATTCAGCTTTCGGCACGGTTTTCACACCTCCGCATGGGGGTCTATTCCTTCGGGACCACCCCCTTGGTACAGGGACCCTCTATCCGCAACCCGAGGACGCGTTCGGTGGCTTTGTCATAGGCCCTTCGGTTTGATTCTAGAGGAATCAAAA
>NC_046658.1:7376911-7395645 GCF_010883055.1 Belonocnema kinseyi
GGAAATGTACAACAGTGCAACTTATCACTTGGCTGCGTCTTTCGCTAATGTTAATTTATTTTTTCCTGCTAAATTATATCACAATATAACGTTTGAAAAATAAGGTGCACTGTGAAGAAAAGTTGAAAAACTATTGTCAACTACAACATTTTTGATCATTCCCAATGGAATTTGATTTAAAACATAAAATTTTAGTTTCACAGGCAAAGCAAAAGTCAAACATTATGCAACTGCAATATTTCTTTGACAAATTTATTATTAATACTACTGTAGAAATTTTAAATGTAGAAGAACAAGACCTTGTGTACTTTTCACAAATTGAATAGAACTCACTGATGAGGGCCGCCATTGTTTGCCGAAGCGTTTGAAACAACTTAATTAGTTTCAATTCACCTGGCCCTTAAGCCAACTTCTTACATCAACCATTTATACTAAATTTAATTTTGAGGGTCAATATAATTCCCCAGTGTTTAGAACTTTATCATTTGATTGGACTCACTTCACATTAGCGAATATTTCGACTAATTTTTTTTTTACTTATATTCAGCTTACATGCAACATTAGATTTCGATTAAGCGATACGAATAACCTAAGTATCAATGATTTTTTTGTACATTTTTCATTTTATACAAAAATATTTGTCATATCGTAGGTCCGCCATATTGAATCTTGATAATCCAACATATTTCATCTGCAAGCCCCTGAAAATGTAAATATGAACAATCCGATTAAGTTCAAAAATTTTTATACATTTGGTCCGTTATGTTGGATCTGCGAATTTAAATTTTTTAAATCAAACATCAGATTTCAATTCAGCGACTCCAAAAACATAAGTATCACGAATTTTATCATAATCTGAACATTTTTTATCATTCTTGTCCACCATATTCAATCCGCCATTATGAATTTAAAAAATCCAAAACATGATTTGAAATCAGCGACCCCAAAAATCTAGGTATCATCAATTTTATCTAAGTCTAAATGTTTTTAATAATGTAAGTCCGCCAAACATACATATATACAATTAAATCGGATTATGTCAAATAATCTCTTTGTAAATGCTCACATATGCGTCATGATGCAAACATACTATCTGGATGTCCCACCCACGCGGAAGTGACGCATGTCTACAGACATAATGCGGACATAATGCGGCCAAGGAACTTGCAAGATGAATGCAGAAAGTTTACCCTCCTTGGGTGGCTTCTTGTCCTCATTACACGCGAGGTTTGGCCGGCATGTTGCCTTGATTCATTCATAGCTGTGATATAACGCGGGTCGACAGGGAACCGGTGTCATTTTTAGAAGGCAGCTGCTCTCAATCATACCCCTCGGTAGTTGTTTTACCCTTTTCTCAAAATTATTTATACATCAGCAGCTGCCATCTAAAAATGACACCGGCTCCCAGTAAAATTGCGTCAAATCAAACCTATGGTTACGGCTCATGAACGTAAGATTGTTGATCACAGGGCACGATGAAATCCATATGATAGGCCGGCGAAACCTGCGTGCGTCGTAAGTGGCTTTAAGGTTGCTAACTAGTCATAGCTTCACATCTCCGAGAACACTGATCTCAAAGATATTTACTTTAACCGAATATTTCGTATACAGTCTTGACAGCTCCCGTTTAAAGTCTTATGTTGTATTTTGTACGCTGGATTTCACAAATTTTTTTTAAGAGACAAAAATGCGTGCGTGGTTTCACAACGATATATTTGTCTTACAAAAATTACAGTGTCGTGGTAGTGTTTTACAGGCAGATGGCGCAGTATACGTTTTGCTGTGTTCAAATTTAAATTCAAAACATACCCCCCGACTTGAAAGATCTATCCTTTTAAAAAGAAAACATAAAATACAATGCGACGAGTGAATCTTCACAAACTGAAAATTAGTAAATAAATGTATAGTATAAGAGAAAACAAATGAGTAAGATAATTGAACGTGAACAATTTAAAAAGAAAAGTCCTTTGCTAAATATATTCGTAGTTTTAATCAATAGGTAATGGGCACAGTTTATGAAGTGCGACTCGAGTAGTATCAGTAGAAAATCGAACGGTAGCAACAAGAGCTATTCCGTGTTTTCCAGGATGCAGTTGAATGATTCTTCCTAACTTCCATCGTAACGGACGAAGTATTTTGTCCTTCATTAAAACCAGAGAATTTTCCTCAATCTCTGGATAAGGCTGCTTCCATTTGACTCTTTTTTGAAGTTCTGAAATATATTCCTTGCTCCATCTCGTCCAAAAATGCTGCTGTAGTCGTTGCATTAACCCTCTATTTGAACCAAAAAAGTATAAATTTCTTCAAAAGTTAAAATATTACTGCCAGCAGCATGCTTAAGGTGATACTTTACGGACTTCATTCCAGCCTCCCAAATACCTCCAAAATGCGGTGAATAAGCTGGAATGAAGTGTCACGCGATTCCCATATTCTCGATTTTTTCTACCAAGTTGTTACTATCTCGAAGTAGGAACTTACCGAGTAGCTCAAGCTCATTTCTTGCCCCCATGAAATTTGTTCCATTATCGGAATACATATGAGCGGGTTTTCCTCTCCTAGAAGTAAAACGACGTAAACTTGCTATAAAAGCTTCTGACGTAGCATCAGAGACAAGCTCTAGGTGTAAGGCCTTGGTAGGAAAACAAACAAATAAGCTTACGTAGCATTTACTGGTTTTGGCAAATTTTCCTTTTCTATCCTTTATAATTAAGGGACCTGCATAATCGACACCTGTGACGTGGAAAGGTGGTGAAGGAGTAACTCTAGATTCAGGCAAGTCACCCATCATTGGATTGACCGACCTTGGATTCACTTTAAGACAATTTACACATTCCATTACCACCTTTCGCGCCATGTTCCGACCTCCTATGGGCCAAATTCGTTCACGTATAGATGAAAGCAACAATTGAGGACCGGCATGGAGCAATCGTTGATGCTCACTAATGAAAAGAAGCCTTGCGAAATCGTCGGTTGCTAACAAAACTATAGGATGTTTCTTTTCTCTGTCGAATAGGGAGTTACTAAGCCTACCGCCAACTCTAATCATTCCGCGCTCATCTAGGAAGGGATTTAACAGAGATAACCTTCCCTTAGTAATTTTTTTGTTTTAAGTTAAAGATTCAAGCTCCGCAGGGAAACACCTTTTTTGTGATTGTCTCGCGAGAGCTGATTGTGATTTTGTAAGTTCTAGTGAAAGTAAAGTTCCATTCAATCGCTTATTTTTTGACCTGCAATTATTAATAAGTCTTATACAATAGGCTACTACTCTTATTAGACGACTAAAACTTGAGAAGCTTTTGATCATAATATAATCCTCTTTAATTTCGTTTTTGATAACTACATTGTAGCATTGCTTAACTTCAGGTGGTTTTGATTGAAAAGGAAATTGATGGCACTCCCTTTCGGCCTTTCTAAGAAAATTTAGACCTTCCCACCACAATTTTGAGGCTTCCAATATATTTGGAGCTACACCTCTAGAAATACAATCTGCTGGATTATCTTCACTGCGCACATGCCTCCAGGACTCAGTCCTTGTCAATTCTTGAATTTTGCTAACTCTGTTTGATTCGAATATTGGGAGATTGCTTGGTTCCTTTTTGAGCTAACCTAATACTATTGTTGTATCGCAAAGCAAATTTGTGTAAATGTTGCCGTCTATATCCTTGGACCTAAGATCAATACATGCTCCATATGCAGTCTTAGAAGCATCCGAAAAACCATGTAATTGAATCTCTACAGGCTCCGTGCAAAGAATTCGTCTAGGTATTTTGATCATGTTGAGATAAGGAAGTTGTGCCCTATATTCTGACCATTACAAGTGTAACTCTACTGACAACGATTCACCCCAAGATAGTTTTTCAAGTCACAGTTTCTGCAATGAAACCTTTGCTAGGATAATGCATGGACCTAAAAGTCCTAGTGGGTCGAAAATCCGAGATATATCCGAGAGTATTTGTCGTTTTGAGGCAGTCTTATTTTTTGAAATATTTACTGAATAATTTAAGTTGTCAGAGCTTGCCTCCCACATTAAACCAAGCGTTTTAATTTGCCCATCGGTTGAGAAATTTATTAAATTCGGGGACTGATCTGACTATCATTTCTGCGACTACGCGTGGTTCATTCGATACCCATTTTCGGAGTATAAAGCACCCAGTCGATAACACTTGGGATACTTGCTTTGCTATACGCGATGCCTGCACAATAGTGCTTGCTCCGGTTAGCAAATCATCGACATAGAAATCTTTACGAATTATCTGAGCTATTTCCGCCAGTTTGAGATCCGTTGTCGAGGATCATGCGAGCTGTTAACAACTCTTTATTTGCACTTTCAACAAAAACTGAGGCTGTGGATAAAATCCCATCTTCGCGCTCGCTGCCATTGACACAAAAAGAAGACAAAACTACATGCTGGTTTGCATTTGATTTTGAAGACAACTCAGATTCAACTTTTTCAAAATGCAACAATGTATTATGCTTGCCTTGGCACTTTTTACCATTTTTAAATTCACTTTTTACAATTCTTAATAAAGTGACCAGGTCTTAAACAACTCAAACAAATTTTAAAACCTTTCACTTGTTCTGCTCTTTGTTGAGAATCGAGCGCGAGAAAACTAGAACAGTTTTGCAAATAGTGTTCCCCATTACAGTGTAAACAATTAATTTTTTTGAGTTACCAGCGACTTCGTCTTCCTCTGATTACTCGATTGTTGTTTGTTTGTTGACGCTTTCTCTAAACTTAATTTGTTAATTTCCAAGGTTTCTAACATATCTGACCCTTGCAGTCGTATTGTCTAATTTAGTTGAAACAAGATATATTAACAAGGAATCCCAGTGCTCAGTGTGTTGATCTAACGCGTTTAAAGCCCTTAAATGTTTATTTATATTGTCAAGCATTTTACGGAGCTGAGAAGCACATTCCTTTGAAATAGGCTCGATATTAAAAACTGCCTTTATGTGATTGTGCACTAACAAATTTTTGTTATCAAAACGACTGCGAAAGGCTTCCCACGCTATTGCGTAATTTGCTTCGGAAAATTCAATTGATTTTATAATTTGCTCTGCATCACTTTCCAATGCAGCCCTCAAATAATGGAACTTTTCCATGTTACTAATGCCCGCATTGTTATGAATGAGAGAAGTAAATGTGTCTCGAAAACCTAGTTTCTCCGCTAGCTCGCCCTTGAATTTTGGTAATTCGATAGTAGGCAATTTTATACCTTGATTTCGCGGCACGTCTAGAATTATATTTTTCATTTTGCTGCATTATATTTACGTTAGGAGCTAGAGCGTGAACTATCGGTACTCCACGAGAAAGCAATCTATCGGTTTTAGCAACTATTGCGAAATAATCAGCTTCAATTTTCTCCCGATAATTTATCGTGTTTTCTTCATCCGAGGTTATTTCATCGATTTGACTTTGTATTTCATCAAACTCTTTAAAGGAATTTTTAACGTAAAATAAACGCTGATTTAACTCAACCTTTACCTGCTCTGGCAAAGCGACTTCTTCGTTATCGTAATCATTTGATACTTTATCAACAAATTTTTTAAAAAGAGTAATTTTTCACATAACCTTGTTTCAGGAACGGCGATGTGGCTTGACATCCTTCTCAAAATTGTTTCAATTTTAAATGACGATAATTTGCTTGTCTGCTGTGCAGAGGTTAGGTTTGATCACGTGTTGTTCTCCTCTGCTTTCAAGTCCATATATTGAAGTCTTCGTCGGAAGAGGTGTTTGTCGAATTTAAATACCTCTTTCCGAATGAGTATGACAGTTACTTGGCGAACGTAGAGATTGTATCGTACATATCAATGCTTGATGCATTAGAGTATTTGGTCTAGTCCAAGAAATTGATTTTGTATCACGAAACTAAAACAACTTTGTACCTTTGTCGCGGTACTACTAAACACTAAAGCGTTGTTGCCAAGTCAAATTGAAACCACACACCAACACACACAACCAAACTCACGATAGCGTCGATTTCAGTCAAAGTACCAAAACTAGAGATTGTCGCCTTTTGAGGCACATTGCCGATATATCCATACGAAAAATTGTCTATCTAATCCACTATCTATAAAATCCGGCTCGAAGGACCAATGTTGTATTTTGTACGCTGGATTTCACAAGTTTTTTATAAGAGACAAGAATGCATGCGTGGTTTCACAACGATATATTTGTCTTACTAAAATTACAGTGTCGTGGTAGTATTTTACAGTTCATCTTTTAGAAAATTTTCTTACAATCTTTCCTTCTCTATACCTTTTTCCCTTCCTTCTCTTCTTCTACATCTTACCTAACACACCCTTAACCCATGCTACTGCCCTGCCCCCCCCCTCTTTTTATGCAACAATACCACATAGTTTTCCCATTAAACATTGCCTCTCTTATTCTCTTCTCTCCTGCTGCCTTCTCATTCTCCATGCCATTCTTTTGAAACAACTCATACCTTCTTTCCTCGTGCATTCTGCTCTCTTTATCCGTCTGCAATCCATTCGTTCCACCTCCATTTTCGCACCCATACGTCTGTTTTTCTTTTCCCACCAACACTCTCTAACCAGCTTACTTCTTTCCACTTCCAAAAATTTCTCGTCATATTTACACGCTTGACTCCCCGTTTAATCCCTAAAATCGTTCTCCCTGTCTCTCTCCCAACAATATAGTTCGGCGTATTCCTTGCCAACCCCAGTGTCCACTTTACATACCTCTCCTGTATCCTATTTACCACCACACTTACCTTCCACCTCACACCTCCACTCCGTAAAATAAGACACTCATCACTAGCGAATCAAACAATTTCATTCTCCTTACAAAATCATGTGCAAGCAACCTCTTCCCCAGCCCCCGCATCTACCTCATCCCCACATTTGCGCTTCTCACCCTCTATTGAATATTACCATCCACTCCCTCAATTCTCCGAAACAAGAAGTCCAGTTACACAAACACTTTCACCTCCTGTACCGCTTTCGCTTCCACTTTGACGCCCTTCGCTTATCTCCCCCACCTCCTTTCCTGAACACCATAACCTTCGACTTGTCCGCATTTAACTCTAACGTATATTTGTCCAAGTATCTTCTCAACCTTTTCAACATCTCCTTTAAAGCCTCTTCGCTCTTTGCTAGCAGTACCATGTCATCTGCATATGCGAGTGACCATATCCCGACTCCTCCTAACCTAACTATTTAAAGTCTTAATATCTCTCCTCCTTTTCCTTTTCTTGGCAGTGATGTAGTCGGCCGAGTAGAGTAATTGCATGTGACATTAATACGATTTCTACTTTTGTACATAAACGATCCGGATTCACTTTTCTTTATTTTTCTACTGACAGTTTGATATTTCATCTGATCTCGAATTGGCATGATACAAAAAATATATGTACAGCAGGAATCGTTTAAGTATCACATGCTCATAAGTATAATGTATGTTTTCCTGAAATGTGTCAAAATTCGCTAACTTTTCCCCTTTCAGTTTCTCAATAAACACTTTTTTAACCAAGGTATTTTTTTAAATAGTTTAGAATGTGTACTTTAAGCGATTTTTATAAATATTTATTCTAAGTGTTTTATCAACTCCCTTTTAACCGATTTTTCCTCAAATCTTGCTTTAGTTTATATTTTTCTTATAAATTATTTAAAAAATAACTTTTTGCATACGGGGAGCGATTTACAAATCAACCAGCTTTGAAATAAAAACAAGAAATTTTTAAATTATGGCTTAAATTATTTAGATATTTAAATATCTAAAAATATAAATAAATAAATATAAATATATAAATTATTAGATATTATTTGGATATATTCAGAAAAAACTGGGATGAGAAAGCACTTTTGAGTGGAAATTGGTTCAAGCTAGTCATCCATATAGATAAGATAAAAATAACATGTAAAGTTATTGTAATAATAATTATAGACTTATATTTATTACAGAATAGAGTACGATGCATATAGAACGGATCTCGAAGCATTATCACAGACAGGGATAGTAGATGGGAGCAATATAGCCAGATTAGAAGAAGCGCAGGCTAATTACGAGCAACATAAACAACATTTTGAAAAACTGCGTTCTGATGTTGTCATCAAATTAAAATTTTTAGATGAAAACAGGGTATGTATGTGTTAACTTATTTACATTAAGTGCATACAACCGCAATATAATATTTTAATGATTTAACAAGTGCTAATTTGAAAATAACAGATAATATAATTGTTAGCGAGTTTGATTATTTATATTTTTTGTTTAATCAAATACATTTAGAATCACCACAATAGACTTATTGTTTGATTTTGACAATCTCCTACGAGGCGTATATCATACGGGTAGTTTTTAGTTCCGAAATTTGACCAAAATGTGATCAAATTTTTAGTATTGTATTATTTAAAAATGAGATTATTCGTTATCGATCCCAATAATTAACATATTTTTATTAAAATCTGAAGTTACTATTTTATTTCGAAAAAGTGTCAAAAGTGTTGCACCGTTTCAAAAAATAATTGAACCGACGCGTTGCCTAAAATGCTGGTCGGAGATACCCGCACTATGATATGACGCCATCCAACGTCGTTCGAAATGTTGTCACGCCTGGCCTGCTGGAGGAACACGTTTGCCTCAACTTTACTGTGGTCGGATCCTGGACCGAACGTTTCTCCACGCGGTGAGCCACAAGGGGTCTCCGAGGTCCACATACTAACCTGGTTTTCAGTACACCTGTTACACTACGCGATTTCACCACCCGCGTGGGACAAACGTCGAGGAATCTTGCGAGTGCCACACTGCCTCAGGGATCCATCTTATATTCCCTTTTATCTATTGATTTCATACGTCTCAAGTGTTATTCGTTTCTCCGTCCCGGATCGGTCTTTCCGCCTTCACACGTCAAGCCTTGTCGTACCGGGCTAATTGCCATGTTTTGCACTGCTCCGTCGTCATTCAGCCACTTTCCATCGGCCCTTGGGAATTTTCTATGTAGCCTCCGTTGATTAGCTTGGATGAGCGGAAGAGGTCCAATAGGTGACATCCGCCAATGTGAGTTTCAGTGTTAGAATCCGTCGTGTCGATTGGTTTCGTTTCGTGGACTGCGGTTACTCTCATTTTCCGCTCGAAAGCTGCTATTAATTTGGCTACCATCACTAGCGTCTGGTCAACTAGCAACGTCGCCACCACGTGTCTGTCCCTCATCTCTAGCGAGCGCATGGTCCGACCACGTGTTGTTGCAAGGGTGTTTGGGTCTGTTACGGAGGTCTGTTAAGTGCTGCCATTCGCCGCTGGTAGTCGAACTGCTGCGCCGTGTTGCCAGTGCCTGGCCAATGGTTTCGGTAGCCACCCTTGGTTAGTGGAACATGGCTGCCAGTCCTGCCACCTTCCCTGTCGACATCGACCCATCACTTTACTGGTTATTTGCCTACTCTTAACCTCTAAACTAAACTAGGTCGGTCTCCTCGAAAAATTTATTTAAACTTTCCCGGGTCTATCCGAAGCCTACCGGCTTTACTTTTCACGACATGGTCGTCTCTTCGCCACTCCGTCGGCCTCCCCAGCCTCGGGTTTAACTTGTACTGTCCAAGGAAGAAAGAAATCCATAATACTAATAACTATAACAATATACTTCAGGCTAAACATCCGCGTCTCCTCGATTTGGATCAACCCGACCTGTGCCGCTCTTGCTCTTTGTCTCTCCGGAATCTACTTCCTTAACCTGGACCATCCGAACTACTCGAGTTCATGACTGAAAAGGAGGACAACAATTACGAACCCGTTCCTGACTTCTTTCAATTTGTGAGGCAACTTAGATTCAAAATCTCCCGAACAACCACAGTGGCGCACGAAAAAAAAAATCGGCACGCTACGTCCAGATAATTACCGCCAGATTACATAAAAAAATTCTCGTCAATCTTGTCTGGCAGGAATGACGAAACGCACAAAATCTATCATCTGCTTATTTCTATTGTACCACGAGTGTGCAAAGGTTTAGGGGAACTATTAGGATGGCATTGACTACTTATTGTTTCCTTACCCCCGCCCCCTCCCTGAGCAGTCCCACATCGTGATACGGGACTAGAAGTTTTACGGTAAACTTGCCTACCAATTGTCCGTCTTTCGACCTTAACTCGTATACTGAAGGTCCTAAAACGCAGTCCACGACGTATGGTCACTGCTTTTTACCCCCAAATCCTTTCGTTACCCCTTTTTGGGCTGACAATGTTACCCGGGACTTACGCATAACTCTATATCCCTCTTTAAACACCGCGAGTCGCCGCCTTTTCTCGTAATTCACCTTTTGACGGTCGAACAACTTCTGGTGGTCTAAGGAGACTAAATACTGAAGCATCAAATGGGTCGGGCTAACTTCCCCGTGGTTCTATGCACGGCCGTATTGCTGGCGAATCTGAAATCTTTAAGGTACACTTTCGAATGTTGATGTTTTTAAGCCACATAAGCCAAGATCATTGTTTTGAGAACTTGATTGACTCGCTCCACAGGGTCAGCCTGCGGATGGTGCACCGTAGTAAACGAATGCCGAATTCCTTACGTCTCGCTGAGCCCTTAAAAACGAATGGTTGACGTATTCTGTTCCGATATCCGACACGAGAACCTCCGTTGCACCCCATCGGTTTAACATGTTAACCTCAAAAGTCTTGATAATTGTTTCGGATTTGCACGTCTGATGGGTGCCAATTATACCCATTTGGAATAGAGGTCTTAGAATACAACTAAATATTCTAATCCAGTAATACTGAACCGAGGCTCACCGGTAGTTCTTTTCGATTTCCAGATGTGAGCGGTATCGATACAGCATTCCATCTGATATCCTCCACCCATGTCATTTTCTAGGGGTCTCTTCAACTTTGAAGTTAAACCCCTCTAGGTATTAACGAAGTTTTCTAACCGATTAAAAATGGCTAAGAATTCTTTTTCAGTGACCGAACTTTTTCTCTCTGCGTCCGACATTGTTCTACTCGTAAAAGCGATCACTCTCAACGCCATCTCGCATCTGCGTCAAACTGCTTCAAGACTAAAATCGCTCGCGTCTGTCTGGACCACGAATGGGACTTCGAAGTCGGGGTACGCCAAATTCGATGCTGTCGCAATTTGTTACTTAAGCTTAGCGAATGCGCATTTCTGTTCGGTTCTCTAATCTAATGAGACGTTCGTCCTAAGCAGTTTGTTCAGTGGTTCCGCGTCAGTTGCAAAGTCCGATATAAAATGACGGTACCACAACGCCATTCCGAAGAACCGTCTCAGTTGCTTTATTGCTCTCTTGACTGGGTACGAAAAAAGGGGCTCGACCTTGTCCGGATCGACTTGCAAATCCTTCTGATTCACGCAGAACCCGAGATAACATAACGTCAGCCTTCCGAATTCACATTTCTTTTGGTTGATAGTCAGTCCGGCCCCCTGTAACCGGTCTATTACTCAAGCTACCCATTTCTGGCGACCCTTGAATGTCTCATTTACAATAACTATGCCATCGAGGTACGCGTTGACATTTGGTTCCATGTCTGGCCCTATGAGGGAATCTACCAGTCACTGGAACGTCGCAGGGACTCCTGACAATCCAAAGGGCATGTTTGTGAACTGAAAGAGCCCCATTCTAAGCACTGTAAACGCTGTGTTATCCTTAATGTCTTCGGCCACCGGGATTTGATGGTACCGCCACTTCAAATCTAAGTTACTTATGTACTTCACGGCGCGAAGTTGCTTACTACGAGGCTGGACCAGCCGCATTTGGACGGTTCAACTATTGCTACGGCCAACATTCGAGTCACCCCATCCTGCATATCTTACTACACCTTCGGGGGCACTCGATAGTATCTCTGTTTTATCGGTGGGTGTCTCCCAACGTCCATGCTATGAGTGATGTGGTCGGTTACTGGGAGTTACCTCAGTAGGGGGCCTAATAATCCTGGCATCCAGCGTGTCCAGCCCTTGTCGCTCCTCCACGGTCATTTCTCTGAGACCGCAGCACTGGTCTAATGTTGCTGGATTTTCATCCCTCCTCTCCCATCCCAAGCCGTTACCCTCCTCAGTATAGTGGTGGACCATTTCTTGGTAGTCCGCTGTAAAGTAAGTTCATTTACTACCATCGTGTACGCTTCCAAATGTGTGAATGAAGTTCATACCCCAGAATACTTGTTTACCCATGCTTAAGACAATGTATATCTTCATCATTCGTGAAACGCGAACGATCTCAATACGGAGATAAAACGTGGCTTGAACTAGGCTGACTGTAACGTCTGCAGCTATAACTACTTGGTTCGGGACCGTATTTAGGTTCGCTTGGTACCTATCTGCAAAGTCCAAGCTGATATCTTCCATGTCTGTTTAGGATGCACCGCTATTGATTAAAGCAAGGACTCTAGGGGTCTTGCCCATTCGGGCACACTGTAAAAAAAAGGTTGTGAGATTTTAGTACGCTAAACGTATGTAAAAAGTGGACTCACTACCAGTGGCTTGAAATTTGTATAGAAAAGTCAAAAATTGATAAAAGTGTAAAATTCTCAACTGAACTGAAATTTAATATGTAACATAAAATTGAACAACGGAAAGTGGAAAATTTCTCCAAAATATCAACCTAACCTCAAGTACTTAAATCATTAAGATCATATTAAAAATATATTTATAATTATGCAAGTTTATCAGTCTGGGGAATTTTACTATGTATAGCTTGAGTCCTTTTTTACACACTCTGAACGTAGTGATTTTCAACACGTCGTATGAATTGATGCAAAGTCATAGAATTAAACCTGTAAGCGACGTCATTCTACACAACATTTGTAAATTTTCTTTCTAATCTTTAATTTTAATGCGTTTAAAGTGACATTTTACATTTGCAAATTTACACTTAGAAGTGCAATCTTAAAACATATTTTTTACAGTGCAGCCATAATCGTAGGTATATGAAAGCTCTTATGCATATGAATAATCTTACGTTTGACGATGCCGAGGGCCTTACTCTCGGTCTGCATCCATTGAACCACCCCAAACGAGTGTAGAAAATCTAGGATGACAAGCATGTTAGTCACAGATGCCTTGTTTAATGTCGACAGTATTGAAGACAAAATCTTCTGAACAAGATGATTGTCTCTGCTTCAAAGAGACTATCTCACTAATGTTGCACCCTGAATGCTGAGTTGAGGCACACCTAGGTAGGTATAAGTCTCTCCAGTGTCAATATATCTAAAAAAATGTATATCCACAAGCTCAGGGTCCTCGGGAAAGCCAAAAATCTTTCTTTTCTGCAGATGAATTGGGGCACATTTGTCCGATCCAAAGTCAATACCAATCTCTTCCGCGTACTGCTTGCCAAGATATAAAGCACTCTGAAGTTGACTTTTAGCAGAAGGATAGATCTTTATGTCATCTATATAAAATACATGCATGAGTTATCTTACGCTCGCAATTTTTTCCAGAAGAATTTCGTAGAACTAGAGATAGAGGCAGACGTGTATGCAAAAAAGCACAGTACTCATGGTATCGCCCTGAAAGACTCCCCAATGGAAGGTGACGTTGTTCGTTGTCACTCCTTACATTCCAGATTAGATGGTAAATTTATTTTTGCTCAGGGTCATCAGTCTCTTCAAGCATCTCAATATATGTGGATGAACCTTCAAGCTTTCCAACAGACAAATGATGAGTCTATAAAAGGTTGAATTGAAAGCGATCTGGTAGTCAATCCAAGCCATTGATAGGGTGCATTGATTAGGTGTTGCGTCTTTGCAGACTCACCTGTCAACTAGCAGGTTCTCTCGGTATCCTGCTGCACCTTTTTGAGCCACATTGTTCGTACATCTCTCTCCACACAGGCTCTTATACATCTTATACAGTGTGTTTAAACAAGTTATTGACCTGTAATTTTCTGGTTTGTACAAGTCGCCTTTATTGGGTAGTTGCATAGTGCGTCCTAACACCAGCCACTGCGGAATAGGAGTTTCCGACTTTAAATATTAGGTGAATATGTAGGCCAGATATTGGTGTGTAGAAGTAAACTTCTTCCACCAGAAGTTCTTGATAACATCTGGTCCTGCAGCGAAGAAGTTCTTCGAACCTCTCAGTGCTTTTTTCACCTCCACAGCAGTGATTAGTGAACATTTTTCCTCAGATGTTATAAGGTTGTCGCAAAACTCCTTGGAGCGGATGATATTATCAGTATCTTCTCTCAACTTCAGTATTATCAGTATCTTGTATAACTCTCTCCAAACACTTTCTACCTCGTTAAGCTTCGGTTGGATTTTTGACAGAAACAGGGGGAACGCTGAAGAAGCTAGCTGGGTCAGCAAGAAACAGTTGATTCTCTTTAATCCATCTCTCCTCTTCTGTATTCTCCTCCTTGTGTCGGATAACAGACTTATTTTGCCAACAATATGCTGCTTGGTTGTCAGCAGCTTTGACTTATTCAGTGTGTGATTAGAGGTCCTCAGTTCTTGAGCGAACTTTACAATCCTTTCCGCGAACGGTCTGCCAGATATTATGTAGTCAATCACACACTGAACACGCGACGCATTCTGACTTGATCATCGATTCTTATTCAGTTGATGCTTGCGTTTTTTCATCTTTTGATCTATCGTCGGTTTTAGCCTTCGATTTGAATCAGCCAAAGCTCTCACAGCACCATAAACCGAACAATGGATGGTGCAGAGGGCTGACTCCTCCGAGATATCCTCACGATCATTATAAAATTTATATCCGTAACATTATATCCTGGCATCGTAGCAGTCTAGCAAGTCATTCTTGAGTTGAGTCGTCCATTCAATTTAAGCGTTTTGTCCGTTCGTCGTCATGTTTTATTTAAATTATTTTTAACACCTTAAACTCTAGGACGATCGCCACTGTTTGCCGAATCATTGTCAGGTGCTCTGCGCTTTCGATCGTTTTAAACCGCATTTACAACTTGGTGGCTTGATGGGTTTAAAAAATGTGGATTAATTGAAAATCTTACTTTCTAGTGGGTCCGTAGGTTAATAGGTGAAACCTTTTTTGCGTGTTTAATGAAGAGCCAAACGGCCTCCAGAGATCCAAAGGATTTCCGGCAATACGGAAGCTCTTGTCCTCTCTGGCTCAAGTTGTCAGCATTGATAATTATAACACAACCAGTCTAAGACAACCAGATCTGATTCGCATCCTATCGCGGTAGTCTTGAGTAGGCTGCCATGTCGTCCAGTGCCGTAGCTTCGAGGGCTCTGTTAGGAGATGTAATATGACTTCCTCCCTCATAAGGATTACTACTGCAGACTAAAGTATAGCTCCAAGGCGACCAAATTCATTCTCAAAGCCTAGGGAAAATGATCCGCCGCCATCCCTGGATCTGAAGGCATCCAAAGTTTTCAGCCAGGTTCCGGGACTATTGGAGACAGCAAGCGGAATGTTGGAAACTAGATTCAACGCGAGAAACTTGATTCTTAGTTTTCAGGACAAGCGAATCTCAGTTCTCAGTGTGCAATTGGAGTTCCAAAATCACTTGTTGTCCCCCGTTGATTAAAGTTCGAGACGAGTGCATAAGAAAACGAAAATAAATAACGAAGAATTTATTGTAAATTCATAAATGTGCCTTTAATCAATGCATGCTGGACTTCGTAGACTTCTCTCCAAAATGCTTTTACCTCCTCCGATTTGGGTTGTTAAGCCGCAGTAACTGGAAGGTTTCGGAAGAGTCGATATAGGTCAGAGAAAAAGTGTTCATTTTCTCTGACCCATCTTGCCCTCCGCACTAGAGTTCTTCCAGCTTCAGGTAGTATCTGTATTCTATCAACAATAGGCTGTCTGATAGTCGGCAGCTTTGACTTGTTGAGTGTGTAATGACGGACCTGCTCTTCGCACGCGAATTTTCGGACCCTGGCAGTGAAATTTGTGTGAGATGTTATATATTCCGTTTCACTCAGAATGTGGGACGCGGGCTGTCCTGTTCAGCCTATCGTTATGCTGAGATGATGCATCAGTCTTTTGGTCCTATGATCAGCCGTTGGGGTTGATTTATGGTTCTCGTCCGCCAAAGTACTTGTTCCACCATACACGCTACAATTTATGATTTTTCAGAAAAATGTCCACGAAGGGCGTCATACAGTTTAGCCAGATCTTTGGGTTTGAGAGAAACCTGGATATTGATGTTTCTCTGGGCCGTAAAGCATAGTTCTTTCTCTATTAGATGCCTGCTCGTGGTTAGTATCTGTATCGCCTCACCTTCTCTGTTTCTGGCTTGTTCTGACTGTGGTATAGTAGGTATTCCTCTTATATAACCCCTTTTCCGGATGTTCTCGGCATAATGTATTCTTCTCTTTTACGATTCATACTGTTATTTACGTAGATATCCAGCAAGTCGCCCCTGTGTCGATCCCTCCACTCAAAAGAATTGAGATATCGCTGATCCATCGCATTGAATCTGTCTTGAATGGCTCTCCAACTGTAAAGCAGTCCACAATGTTTTCCGACCCATTGTCCGAAGCCCTGCGCGTTCGATTGTTTTGAACCGTATTAACTACAACTATATTTGAGAAGTTTTTCAGATTTATATAATGTAGATTGTCAAAACACAGTGGAAACTTCATTATTCGAAGTAGCACGGGGCGTAGACAAAAATTCGAATTATGGAAATTTTAAATGATCGAAAAATTCTTTTCTCAGGTTTTAGTATAATAAATTAATAAAAGTAATAATAATATTATAAATATGCAATAATATTATTCTAGAAGCAAGACTTTTGATCATGGACAACCAAGGATAACTAGTTCAATATGCATTACGACGGGTACATTCAAAGGAGACTCCTTCAGTGCATTATTGTTCTGTTTAGCGTTGAACCCGTTGAGCAAGACACTGAACAGCATGTCTCATGGGTTGAGAATACATGATAATGAGAATGGTCATCAAGTGACACCCATCTCCTGTACATGGATGACCTGAATCTGTACGCTAGTTTAGCCCAGAAACGTCAGCAAGTGATCGATGTCACAAGGCAGTTTTCCAATGCTATCCACATGGAGTTTGGACTAGATAAATGCAGAACAGTGCATTCAAACAGAGGGGAATAATGGACCGCAGAGTTAAAAACGAGTTCGAAAATGACATCGATGCAATGGCTGCAGGCGAAACATATAAATATCTGGGTATTCTTCAATCTAAGAGTATTCATCTTGAAATTTGTCCTCGGATGGGGCCTTGCATATCAGGGCAAAAACCATAGATGAATTAGAAATACAATGGAGGCAATTGCTTAAACTCAATTACTTAAACTTAAATTAATTCCTTCAGTCACTAAACTCCATAGCATGGAGTTTAGTGATTTTACCTCTTTCGGATTATCGCAAAGTGAAGTGATACGTGATCCATGAACATTGTCTCGTACCTTTCCGTTCTGGACTAAAATGAATTGATTTTCCGGACTTTTTCGTCTTTTGGTGTCGTGTAAAGTGACAGATTAGACGACATAAACCTCTGTTTGCATCGGAATCGATGCTTGTGAGAAGAATCGTGGTCATAGCTTCCTAGGCCTGCATCTGGGCTA
This sequence comes from Belonocnema kinseyi, assembly GCF_010883055.1. Classification (NCBI taxonomy): domain Eukaryota; kingdom Metazoa; phylum Arthropoda; class Insecta; order Hymenoptera; family Cynipidae; genus Belonocnema; species Belonocnema kinseyi. The sequence goes on from NC_046658.1 coordinate 7,394,401, forward strand.
AATTTACAAAACTTACTAAATAATTTTCACTTGCGGCATAATTAATTTTGAAATTTTTATTGATATCTGATTTTTAACGTCGAACGCCATCTTTATCTGTTGGAAATTATTTTGCTATCATATCAAAAGTTGTTAATTATCCGAGAATTTCTACATTTTTTTTTGGTAATTCAGCAGTATTAATTATTGCGGATGGTATAATATTTCATTTACTAAAATGAAATTTTGTAGTGATGGTTTCTTGGATTTCATTCTTATTTGTGTCAGGTACATTTAATATTTGGGAGGCTGATGCTTATTTTATCGCACCTTGCCTGAGAAGGTCTTGTTCGTATTCAGAATTCCCTTCAGGTTGCTGAGGGTTTTACTATTCACGTATTTTATTATTATATTCTCTTCATTGAAAAAAATTTGGGCAAGCAGCTGTCTTCTTAGTGGCGACGCAGCGCCACCACGACGGTTGGTGCAGCGGTTAGACTATATTTAAGTAAGCTATAGTACCAAACGTTCGAGCAGATACTTTCCCATATGTTGGGAATGCAGCAGTCCTCCAAAAGAGAATGAAATTGCCTCACGAGTATAAACTATAACTGTATAACTCAGCGCGAAAGTTGGCATGGGGATTCCTAGCTCCCGCCTAAAGGAAACGTTACTGTACCAATACTGTTGGGACTACAGCTGTTTCAGTGTTATACCAAAGATATAAGCCCCCGTGCACATTAGGGCGGAGTAAAAATGATCAAATTAGTCGAATCGTTTGAGCTGTGCAACAAAAATTGTGGGTTGACATCCGAAAAAAGTAAAAAAAAATCTGTAATTGGTTAATATCTTCTGTTACCTTTTATGATTTGAAAATTCAAAATTTTGAAAATTCCAAAAAAAGTTCCCTATTGCTACTGAATAATAATAAAGAATTATAAATTTAAAAAAGTTTGTTTGCTCAATTTAGAATTTTTTGAAAATGGCCGAAAAAACATGGTTTTTTGGATTGAGTCCTATGCTTATATTTTTAAAAAAAGTTGAATATGTCGAACCTGAAATTTCTTCAACTTGAAACAAAGAAAAAAGCTGTTGTTTTGTTTTTTCAACAAAAAAATATTTAATGATGTTTCAAGCGTTCAAATATTGTGATGACTTGCTGAAACTAAGCTTTTAGGCGCAAAAATGATGGTGTTATTTCGGCAGAACGATATTTTTGTAGGAATTCGCTGATGCACTCATTTTATGTACAACCCCCCCCCCCCC
>NC_046658.1:7395745-7430973 GCF_010883055.1 Belonocnema kinseyi
GGGGGGGGGGGGGAGCAAATACATTTTTGATTGCAGATTATATTTGGTTCATATTAAAAATTATATAAACGTAAGTAAACAAATTTTTGTTTAGAAATATACATTGTATATAATTTTTAATATAAAAGCTGCAATATATATTGTACATCATTTTTAATATGAAGAAAATATAATTTGTAATATAAAATATGAAATATATAATTTATATAATTTTTAATATGAACCAAATATGATCTGCAAACAAAAATGTATATGCCCCCCTCCCGATAACCATAATTTTTTTCGTCTAAAAGCTTAGTTTTAGCAAGTCGTCAAAACCACTAAAAAAAGGAAACAGAAGATATTAACCGATTTCAAATATTATTTCACTTTTTTTGGATGTGAACCCACACCGCCCTGTGGGCCAGGATAGGAATGGTGACGGGATCGTGTGCCAGGGTCTCATCCCTAAATTCTGATTACCGCCTAATCAGTCCCTTACTACTTGCAGCCCCTCACGGTACATTGCGTCTCCGCGTGACGACACTGCCATCCGCTAAGCCACAACCTGCACCACACCATCCTAACGCCATCCGGCATCCTCTAATCTATTTTCGAGCCACGCCTTCGACATTCACCATCACTTCTGGGCCAACAGGCGCCAACAACATTGTAAGTGGTTACATTAAACTGCTCATTAAATATACATTGTTTTGATAACTGACGTCACCCGTTCTCTACCTTCCACATTCCACTCTATCCCTTAATTTGCGAAGTTGCCTCACAATCTTTTTCGGCAATCATTCATCATATGACCCTGATTTTTTTAAATAATTGGAAATTACATTCGTTGTATTTTGCTTGGGATTTAATTGAGATTAAGGTTTGTGAGGACGTTAAGTGTATTGATCGTAGCTTCCGAGGGTTCGACATCTAGAGGCAGTGTGATCCCTCTTGTTGCGGATTAATCTCTTCTCATTCCCGTTAGCTTTATTTTTCTCTGGATTATCGAGTTTTTGTCTATAAGGATTTCCTTTTCGTACATCCACAGCAGTGTTAAGTTTACGTTTTTCTGCAGCTTTGAATATGTCGATACATTATTGTAGAGGGGGTGTATATTTTCTTCAGCTGGTTAATTAATTGGTCCATTCTGTCAAATGTCATATCGCAATTCCTTTTTCGCACGTCTTCTATAATTTTGCTACGTATCATTTTTACTAGATTTTGTTCAACTCAAGCTACAGGATTTAAACATGAAACCCTTGTACTCGACAGAGTTTCGTCTGCAGCTTGCTAAGCAATTTTTCTTGATAATTCTGATTTGGATTTTTTAGGAGGTGGGGTGTGTATTAATTTTGTTTTAGAAAGGGGTTTTAAATTAAATTAAATTCCTTTTTTCTTTTTATCACGGTGGTTAGTTCAAGAACTTAGAGACATTTGAAATCGGTTTTGGTGATTACGTGATTATGCTTATGCACGGCGCCTTTAAAAGATTATCTTAATAAATAAAATGATTTCAATTTCATTGTAGCAGATTAAGAAAGATTTGCATATTTCGACTGTTATTAACAGTTTCATTAATAGTTCAAATTATTGATTATAATCGGCTAGTATCCACACGGACATAGACTCTGTTCTAATCTTTTCAATTTTATATGAGTTTTTTTATATGAGATACAACAGGTGGAATTAATTAATTATAATGGGCTTGGACGATTTCTTGCTCAGGTTTCTATTATAATGTGTGCAGTTCTATGAAGCGTAAGAAATATTTTTTATTTTATTTATATATTATATTTTATGAATTAAAGATATTTTTTATTTTCTCACTATGGGTGATGCACCAAAAATATTTTTATGTCACAGAACTGAAAATTCTTTACCAAGGGATCATGGTCAGGACCAAATGAAAACTTTATTTAAGATGAATGATATACGGAAAGGAAGAGAATGACCAATAGCAGCGGATCAATGGCTCTGGCGTAATTACAGTAATAACTCGTGAAAGAGACTGCAAGGCGGGGGGTGGTTTTCTGAGAGAAAAAAGTTCGATGATGTTGAAAGATTCTCAGAGGCAGTGGGTTCAGGTGATTTCTAGTCCTAATATATAAGTCAGGCAAATGACTGTTCAACGGCCATGGTTCAAATTTTGATATCAAGCCAGCAGGTTGTAGAGAACTTGATTTAAGAGGTTTGAAAGATGTAGAACTATTGAATAAGAACTGAAAAGTAGTTCACGCCGTGCAAAAGAGTTGCACCTGGGAAACGAAAAACAGATTAATATGTTATTCCTATCACAATATTTATGTTTATAATTATAATGGTTATACTTAACCATTAATTATGGTTATAATTAACCGTAAACTGAGGCTAAGGAGAGAACTAGAGAACTAGAGAACTTACTAGAGAACTTTTTTTAGATAAAACAAAAATAAATTTAGAATTAAAAAATGAAGGTAAATTAATTTTTTATGCAAAAATCATAATTTTTTCGTAGAGCTGCATAAGAAATGTTTTGAGGCCCCGATAGGAAAAGTAAATTGAATAACTTTAGAAGAAGCTATGGTTAATTGAGTATCGGCGTGCGGGGTAAAATCACCAAAAGTCGACCCCCTGTATTACGACAAACAGATGTACTAAAGGACTCCCCAGAGCGTAATTATTTTATGTGTACCACAATTTACCTGCTGTTTATACTTGTTTTTAATTTGTAATTAATAAGAAAATTTCGGTTTCGCAGTTGAATTTAAAAAGGCTAATTTTTATTACTACTTCATTACTTGGAGATTTCCGATAGAAATATTTTCAGTCAAAAATTGTAATATTACGCTTAATATTTTTTTCAGTAGGTTAAGAAAATTCGTATTGAGGCTAGGACCTCGTTTCATGCAACAGCGAGCGGCGGTCTTTAGAGGTAGGGGTAAGAATTTCAGGTTTCCTGATGAATCAATAATCGAAAGTCCAGACAGCAGTCAGATTCTCATTCTGCTCCTCAATTCATAGCTTTTCCAAGGGAAAATAAACGTTTTTGACATTGTTCTTATTTTCTTTCAAGTGGCCCGGAGGTTTAAAATGCCAATTCTCATTATGTTCGAAGAATTGTTTTTTATTATTGTGAGATCGTTGCTTCACTCTCTTCTGACTGAATATACCGTGCTTGCTGTTCCTTAACCAGCGTTGGAAATGGGTTTCAAATAAATACAAAGAACAGTTTTATGAGACCAAGTACAAACTATACCCTTTTGAGTTATTATTTTTTTTTCAATTCAACATACACGTCTATTTTTCCTTACAATCTGTGTAACTCCTACTTATATCTACCACCTCTATTCCTTTTAATTATAAATAGGGCAGGCTTATAAACCCTGGATTGAGAGAGAGCGATTTTAACGGAGAGGACAGGAAAAAACTAGAACCTACCTTTTACTCATAGTTCACCCTTTTCTGCCTTCACCGTCCGCATGTCTAAACTTTTCACTCTCCGCACCTTCGTCCGTTGGTCCTTCCGTCACTTTAAATTTCCCTTTTCCTTAGCCGTTTCCATGTCTCAAAAATGATCTTGAAATGGCAACTCGATCCTCAATACTCCCGATTTCGTTTACTATCAATGATCAAGTGCCACTTCAAGCTTTATTAAAGGAATAAATCCTGTTACTTATCGGCAAAGATTCTTTTTTATGACTACGTGCGTGTCGTATTTTAGTTAATTTCTGTCACCGTTACACTAAGGTAAAATCGACGGACACGAAGAGAAGAAATACTTTATACACGAGGCCGAAACACGGACGGGCGAGGGAAAAGCAGCAAAGTGTTTTACCTTTAAACTTCCTGCCGAGGCAAGGAAGCGTTCACTTATGATGTCACACACCGAGGGGTAGGGGGGGGGGGTTTCTTGCCAAGCGTGACGATTCGTGACATATGGGAGTGGTTGCGCGGGGGAAATTGGTTACAAAAGTGTTTGTGACTAGTGCTAAAACTAAATATATCTAAATAGCAGTAAATTTATACTTCGGAAACATAGAATTAAGTTTTTCATTAAAAATAATACTTCATTTTTCATTTTATTACCTATTTCCTGGGGTATCTCATATTATGAAAATAGTTTGGCGAGTCTGGAAAAAGCACTTTTTTACATTTTTCGTATTTTCAGCATAAAAAAATTGTTAATAACATTTTTTATTCGAGCTTCTTATGACAAACTAAATTTCCTTTAAAATGACCTATATTAATTTTAAATTTAGTACATAGAACTCCGACAATCACGTCAAACAGAGTTGGTATCTCATATTTGGGTTTTTATTCCGAGCATCTCAGGTGTTGCTTATAGCTCTAGTGCCATCGGATGCTCCAGTTACGAGTTAATAAACTTAAAATAAAAGTAATTATTTTTATTCCAAGGGGGCTCGTAACAGACGTACTATATGGCAATGTAATGTCATAGTAAAAAACTCGAAAAAACACGGAGTGAGAATAGGGACATTCTCACTCCGTGTTTTTTCGAGTGTGGCTACAGGAAACTGTTTATTATCTTATTTATTCCTACAATAGTTACTGGCCAGTAACGACGGCTGTCAACTATTTTCCAACTCCTCTATTGCGTCTACGTTCACTCTGGGTCACTTGGGGACTGTCAACTGTTCTAGAGTTTTCATCGTTCGGCTCAGAAACCTACATATTTTAAATTGTTATGTGCATAGAAACGGAATAAAAAAAACGACCCAGGTAAGTTTGAACTGATCATTCTACAGAATTGTCGAAGTGATAAGCGTTTACAATTCGATGCATCTGCGTTTGTGGATGAATCTGATGGATCTGCATCTTCTGACGAATCTGATCTACTTAAGTGATCTCATGAAGCTGATGAAACAGAGTCACTCGATGAATCTGCTGTCCTTCTTGGAAACTGGAAAGTTGAAAAATAGATCTCGAATATTTAAATTTACTCCTGCAGATATCGATGAACTTTATGTATTCCATGCTATAATTATTCTAATGGGCATAACCAAAAAACTAGAAATTTTGATTCACTGAACACCAGATCCTATGTTGAAAACTTCAATCTTTTCAAAATTGATGAAATATTCTAGATTCCGATTAATTCTTTCTTTGATTCACTTCGAATGTTCTGACGATGACAATAGCGATGTTCTTCGTAAGATTAGACCTGAAGAGAATATTTCTATCGATGTGTCTTTATTATTATGGAAAGGTTGTCTGAAATTTAAATAATTCAATAGGAAAAAAGAACTAGATTCAAACTAAAGTTATATGAAACCTGTGATTCGTAAAATGGTTATGCACATAACATTCGAATTTATGCAGGGAAGGATGGGGATGTTACTTACATTAATAAGCTAATTGGTATTGCTGGCAAAGTAGTAAAACAGCTAATCGGGAATCTCAATGATAATTGGAAATAAGTACGAAAAATATCAAAAAGGGAGAAATGAAAGTATTAAACACTCACAAACTGTGTTTCATTGCATGGCAAGGTAATAAGATTGTGTCCATGTTGACAACGAAACACATACACGAAATGATAGATTCAGGTAAAAGGAATCCCAGAACTAGCCAAACTGATGAAACCAAATGTTGTTATTTCATATAACGCTCACGTGGGAGGGGTTGATTTATAAGATCAGACAATATATATGCTTATCCTATCAAACGGAAGTCTGTAAAATGGTATCACAAGGTATACTTTCATTTGATGGATATCACTGTTCTCAATTCTTTTATAATCTCTAAAGTTCTTCATCCAGAAACTCGCATAACTTTTTGGATTTCAAAGTCTTACTAGCGAAAGATCTTATCGAAAAACATGACACAGAATACACCCAGATAAGAAGACAGTCATCAGGATTAAGTAAATGGGTTCAATTTTCGGGCCCTCACTTTCTTGATAGTAACGAAAAACTGCTAACGGCAAACCAACATTTGGACGTTGTGTCGAATTCTAGAAGAAAAATATAAGCAAGAAAGAAGTAATTCCTAGTTTCTTCTGAAGACTGTTTGTTATAAAAAGCAAAAAGAATATTAGAGAATAAAGTTTGAAATTTTTTTCTTAAAATTCAAAGAAACACAAAAAATGAAAAAAAAAACGAGGAGCGTACAATTCTACCATATGCCCAAATAATCCTCTCTAACCAACTCGCATCCAAATCCGCCAACTCATTGAATTAAAAAAAATGTTGGTCACCATATTGGAGCAGCCATTTCGAAATTTGGAATTTTGACCTGGAATTCGTATTCAGTGACCCAAATAACCCTTTAGTACCAATTTTCAAGGAAATCCGTAATTTCATCAAGAACTTCCCTTCGTTACGTGTGTATACTTCATCCTCAGTTTAGGCCCACCCAGCCCATGACGTGTATACACGTCATCCACAATTCAGAGATTAAAGCGCTTCAAATGGCATGAAACTGGCACACGATGTACAGTACACGGTAGTATCTGGTAGGTGAGGGGCAGCAATGGCAAACAGGGGGATCGCCTTTGTTCTCAATTGACTCACCAGGCGTCAGTATTTCTGGAATTGAAATATCTAAAACAGGCTTTTGCGATCCAGGAAGGGTACCTTTTGACGCACCCTGGATCCGCGGTTAATATCTAATACTTAACAACTATTCACAATATTTACATATTACTTATATCTACTTTCTCGTGTATATAAAATATTTCCTTCTCCATTCCAGTTCCTCCTTTCTTATTTTCCTTTCCATCTTGCCCAACACCCCCTTCGACCCTGCTATTGCCCCCCCCCCACGCTTCAGACATAAATACCTCTATGCTTATTTCAATCCTTTCCACTTCCTCACATTCCTCCAACCAGTGATCCACTCTTGCTCCCCCTTCCCGCGCAATTCACACATCCTCTATAAGCTCCTGTCTTCCTTTCTCTTCTTTCTTACATAAACATTGTGCTCTCTTCCTTGGCATAATCCACACATAGCTCCTACTAAACCTTGACTCTCCTATTCTCTACTCCCCTGCTCCTTACTCTCTCCGTACCGCTTGTCTTAACCATCTTATATACGTTCCTTCCTCGTCAATCCTTCTCCCTTATCCATCTGCAGAAACCCTTTGAAATGTCCTCCCCTCCTCTCACTCTATCTTTCGTGTCTTCATACACCTCCCTCACACTCTCGATCAGGCCTCACTCCACTCTCCTTTCCTCCAACGTCTCCCACAACCTCCCCGCTATCCACCGAAGGGAACGCGCCTTTGATATCCACAAAAAAGACGTACGCTTTTGCCCCCTTCTTCGAAAATCCTCTTTACATCACGTGCTGCAGAACGTAGATGTTCTCGATAGTGCTCCTATCGTCCTTAAAGTCCGCCAATAAGTCTGCGGCGACATTCTTTTCCTCTCGTCATCCTTCCTCATCCCCTCCGTAAACACCGTCGCATATACTTTTTATGCTGTTTTCATTAGCGTAATCCCTCTGAAATTTGTATGCTTATCTCTATCTCCTTGCTTATACAGTAACACTATTAAACCCTGTCTCCACCCTCCCTGGAATCCCTCTCCCCTCCATACTTTCTTCACCACCTCGTTCAGCTTCTTCCTAACCTATTGTGTGCTAAACAAACACGCTTCGTTCCCCAACTTCCCCATCTGTGTCTCTATATCCTCGTCATTTAAACACTGTAACACTGCCTTTTTCGTTCTTCTATTCTAGTCATCTCTGTTTCGTGAATCTGAGACCTGAAACGATTCTTTAAATATCTCGCTCCGTTCCTCACTCTTTATCTTGTCGCTTATCCCCACTCTACGCTTCCTAAACCTATTTATTATCTTCCCCCCCCCCCCCCACACCTCTGTCTGAACAATTCCCAACTCCTCTTCCAGATGTCTTATTTTTCTGTTATTTCTTCTTACATATCAATCTGAACCCCTTTCTTATTTCTACGTGCTCTTCCCTTTTCACAGTTCTCTCTTTTTTACATTCCCTATCCCACCGCGGCCTCACCATTCCTTTCTGCCTCTTTTTAAATATCTTCTTTTGCACAATCCCTTTTACTTTCTCGTTCAAGTCCTCTCATATCTTCCACTGATACCCCTTTAAAGCTTATATTCCCTAATAGACTAATTCCCTTCAGCCGCTCTCCCCCCGTATCCACAACCCTCATGGCTGATGGTCTAATTCTACCATCTCTGCCACTGCACATCTCTCCGACTCGTCCCACCCTTGCATATTCATGATTACATAGTCTATCACCGATGTCCCTACCTTTCATATAGTCTGCATACTCCCTCTTTGTCTCCTGTTACTATACCGTTCGCCACCGCACAGCCTTTATCCTGCATCGTGTCCCTTAGAATCTCCCCCTCCTTCTTTATCATCTTATTATTTGATTTGTTTTCAAACTTGCACCTTACACCTCTTATCTTTACTGCCCTCACTTGCAGGTCCTCCCTCTGTCCCTCTCCATGAAGTTCTTTCTCTAATCCATTCCTATCCCGCTTTGTGGTTCCCCTACTAGCCCTTCCTTTCTTCTTCACTCTGACCGCCTCCCGACAGCTTTAACTCGATTCTATCCCAATCCTTTCTTCTACCCATGTATCTACCAGTCCCACAGAATAAAATTCGTAGATATACCTACAGGAATCCTCATCTTTCTTCTATACCCCTGCTCCGTTTCAGTACAGCACCTTCACTACTCCCCCACCTAGCTTTGTTGTTCAGCATTCACTGCCCCTCCTTTTCCTTCCTCGTCAAATCTTGATTAATGCAAATCTTCTTAACGTTAATCCTGTTTTTATTTTGCATTACCCCCAATTTTTTTAACCAGCTCTAAAATTTCGTAACCGCGATTTTCTCGTCTTTCGTCCCGTACTTATAGAACATATGCTCTCTAGCAGCTATTTAACATCCTCCTTTTCTTTCCTGCTCTTTACCTCTTACCCGCTTATAACAATATTATTTCTTCTGGCTGCCTTCTCTTCTCTCTCAATTCTTATCCCCATTGCGCTTCTCATTTCCCTCTCCGCCCTCCTTTCCTTTTTATTCTAACGCTCTCCCACTTTATCTTCTATCATATTAGCTACCCTCACCCAAATACCTTTCTTCTCGCTCTCCCCCCTGTCATCTACATAGGGCGCTATGAAAGTTTTGCAATACAGACGAACCTTTTATAGTTTTTCTAAGTACTTTCCACCGAAGTGAATGCACTTTTCCATACGTCGAAACCAGTCATCGAACTAACCCTGCCACTTTTCTTCTGGAAGATCTGCACATTCTTGGTCCCGCGCCGTCAAAACGTCAGTTTCGTTAGTAAATCGACGCCCTTTTAGTTGTTTTTTTACGTCCGGAAACAAACCAAAGTCACAGGAATCAAGATCTGGACTGTAAGAAGGGTGATCTAGAATAGTCAGTCCAGATTTGACCAAAAAAGCTACTGTGACCTTCGCTCTGTGAGCCGGTGCATTGTCGTGGTGGAATAGCCAGGGGCTGAGTCTAGATTTTAGCCTGATGTTTTTGAGTTGGTTTATGATTTGGGGTAAACATTCCTGAGTGTAGCAGGAAGCGGTGACTGGACGATAGTTTTTCAGTACGACCCTATCCACAATGCCGCGTTTCCCAAAGAATACTGCAATGATTCTTTTGTTTACAGATCGAGACTTCCGCACCTCCACTGGAGCATCCTCATCCTCAAACAGCCAGATCTTGTTTTGTGATTTTGTTCGAACGTCGTAATAATACAGCCATGTTTCGTCGCTTGTTATAATACTATTTACATCCCGAGAAGATCCCGATTCAAATCCTTGTAGCATTTCTTGGCACCACTTTACTCTCGCTGCCATTTGATCCTCGGTCAAAGAATGTGGTACCCATAGAGTACAAACCTTCCTAACATGTAAATGTTCATGCAGAATTCGATGGACTGCTGGTGCACTAATGTGTAACATTTGCTCTATCTGCCGGTACGTGATTCTTCTATTATCATAGAAAATGTTAGTACCATCGGAAAATTGTAGTGCGATGCGGACAGTCCTTACTCAATGCCGGAGACAACTCCTCAAAACTTTGGTCTACGCTTAAACCGCGAGAAAAGTTGTATCGAATTATCGCACGATATTCTTCCTTTGTCCACGACGCCATTACTCAATCGTTTCGGGCTGCGTGCTTAGACTGTACTGAGACCTGGGTCAACAGGTTTCTTCTTCCTACCTATTTTTTGACGCTCTTTCTAACAACGCAAAGATAATTTCTCTTCTTCCAATAGGTTTCGCGTATTGCAAAACTTTCGTAGAGCCCTACATACTTCCATTTTCGACCTGCCGTCCATCTTCTCGAACCTTTTTTCCTATCCTTTTCTTTCACACCCTAATCTTCTCTTCTATCTGCTTCATTTTTTTCCTTTTTTCTTCCTGGTGGTTACTACCTCTTTCTCTCTCACTAAACCTTCTACTTTCTCCCTCAGCTCTCTCACCTTCTTTTCTCAGTTGTTACTTATGATCCGCAAGGCCTTCCGTATCCCTTCTATCTGGTGCCCACTTGTTTACTATCACTCGATCTTCCTTCTACCTTCCTTTTACAAGATACATATGTATCTGGAGACTGTTACCGCCTACTGCCCTAGATTTTTCCATTATTCCACTTTATTCCACCCCTTACAGCCCCTAGAGGCAACCTAACCTCACTTTATCTATTTACTCACATCCTAGGCTTTCATTCTCGCACATCAGTTACGCTTCTAAAACCTGCAGAACGCACAATTTGTCATAGGTATTTACAGAACTCATACTTACAATTTCTAAAGCACAAACGGTGGCAATTCAACGGTCTTTTTTTGCTATTTTTATATCATGAAATTTTCAGTTTATCGATTTCGAAAACTTAAACAAAAAATGTTTCTATTTTACACGTGTTCAATTTGTAGTTATCTATTTTTTATTTTTTGGCGGAAATATGAAACTTTTTAACTTACTTTTCATAAATAAACTATCCAGTATGTATTCTATTAATTTATTGCAAACATTCGAACTGTATGTCTATGACATTACGGCAATCGTCATTCCAATTTGAATTACATAATTTATATGCCAGGAAAAGAACTTTATGTTGCTTTCAGTGGAGACACAAATCATGCATCTCCCAAAATAACAGAAATGTGAAAAATAACTTCAGAAACTATTGCGTGTTACTGAAGTGAGCAATTTTCGTCTTAGGCAATTTTTTCAGCCTGATACTTTTTGTAAAAGGCGCAGAAAAATATTATAGTAATCGATTTGTATGCGGCCTTTATGGATATTTTTTATGTTCGTGTTCGGAATCTATTTGATTATGATAAAATTCATACAATTTTTTCCACGTTGCTGCATCCGACCCATAGTTGAAACAGAAAAAGAAGAAACAAATTTTGCTGCCACGTTCTTCTGAACCCGATTGTAGCCTCAAATTAGTAGAATTTTCACATCTTCTTTCCTCGTTTCGTAAATGGACACACAGAGGGAAAAAATTCGTCGAAGATTCTTCCGTATCCCGAATAATAATTTTTTTTATTTAACCAGACTGCCATTTAGTAAAGAAAACTCTATTTTGACACAAAATGGTTTGCTTCGAGGCAAACAATCATTCAAACTTATGCCCACCTGAATGAATGAAATAGACAAAAAACTGAAATATTTATAAAGAAATTAGTGAACAAAGCTTATATTCACTTTATTTGCCACATTTAAATGCAGTTGGCTAATATTTTCAGAAGATAAAAACAAAATTTTATTCCTTAAGGATTAGAAGACGTCAAACATCAATTCCTAATTGTTTACAGCAATTTAATATATTAAGCATGTGTGTGTGTTTTTTTTCGAGATACAGGGTAAGTCACCCTCCCTTCCCCCCAAAAAACTTCTATTGTCAGAGAAAGAAAATCCGTGAGAGTAAAATCCAATAAAATAGTTTATAAAAGAACAGACATACAAAATTTGAGTTAGGCATACACAGAAGTGCAATTAAAGCCACGAATTTGTCTTAAATATTTAAAAATCCCGATATCATATCAATCTGTCGGCGCCATCTCAACTAACCTCATCATTTGCGTTACGTTAAATCGTATGTGCAGAAAGGCCATGCTCACAGTGGGCCCTCAAGCCTCAGTGCGTTTTCATAGGACAAAGTTTCTTAGCAACTCGAGTTTATCCCTGAAATTTTATATCATTCCCATAAATGTATATTATTCAAATTCGTAACTTGCATTGATATTAAAACAGATGAAGTTTCATTGTCCCGTTAAAAAAATGCGCATTTTTTTATAAGAATTTTGTTATTAAACGTTTTATTGCAACTTTTGTCGTTTTTCCATAAATTGAATTTGCTCATTTTCAATGTTTTCTTTATGATTTGAACTTTACACATACAGTCTACCGAGCAGCCGTGCCGTTTTTTTAACTTCTAAATTATCTATATATGTACACACACATATATTTTTTATATGCATTAATATATTTGAGAATCTTTGAAATACTGTGAAATTGTTGCGTGAAAAAATGTAACTTTTGGATTTTCCATTATTTTGTATGCTGTCAAAATTAGAATTTTTTATTTATCAAGAAAATTCAAAAAGTTGTTATAATAATCTTCTAGGGCATTTAGAAATCAAACTTTCTTCTCTTGAAATTTTTACATATTGTCCGTAATTTAGCTTAAAAGGTTCATTTTCGTGTGTTTTTTTTTAATTTTGTAAATGCTATAACTAATAATTTTTTATTTTATGAAAAAAGTCATTACATGAATTGTTCGACTTTTTAAATACTATGAATGATCGTACAGAGATTTCTTGAATTTTGAAAAAATGGACTCAAATATTCAAAAGGCGCTCACTTTTCGAATTTTCATCTAAGAAGGCTGACTACCGAACTTGACCTTTAGTTTAGGACAGTAAAAAAATGTATCAGAAGCCAATCTAATAGATTAATTTTTTCAAAAGTTATCGTACTCACCGACAGACATACAGAGACACATTCGTAAAAACCTGTTTTTCGGATTCAGGGGGTCTCAAAACGTGGACATTTGACCAAAACTGGGAGGGGGGGGGGTCGAATTTTACATAAATCTAATAACTTCTCTGATGAGAATGTAAAAATGTTATTAATTTGTTACCTATGATGGCACCTTTTTTATAATAACCTAATCACGTTCAAATCTACATTGTTGTTTATTTCTGGTAAGAATTTTTCTGACATTTTAATGGAACGGGGGTTTTTATTATTAATACGTATTCATTGTTGCAATTATTTATGCTTGGAAGGTAGTATTTAAAGCTGATGAGGCCCTACGTCTAGGGTGAAACGTCGTTGTGAAATCACGTACAATAAATTGACTATTAAACCGAAAAACCTACCTTCATTTTAATGAATATGACTTGGTTGAAAACCATAACATTAACCTAAATAATGAATAAAGTTTAAATCAATAAAAGTTGCGATAACATTTGTACAAAACGTTACAAGTTACGTTTAAACAACAATATATTTTTCATTTTATACATATTTCTTCAAACGTGATTGAAGAAACTGTAAAACAACGAAATATTGTTTACACGCAATGGGAAAATTCCTTCAGTAATTATGAAATTAGTGAAAATAATAAAAACATGTCTGCATTTGAAACATTAGATTATTATTTGCGAACATTTAATGAAGAATTTTTAATCAGCGCAAAGGTGAAAGTTCGCCCAAATAAAAAAAAAAGTCATGATATGTTGAAATGTTCACGAGATTTTTGCTGTTGCCACATTTTAAAGAGGCTAATTTAATTTCAGCGCGAATGTCTCTGGCGGAAGATGCTTCCCCAACTTCGCCGTCATACACCGAGTCGCATGTTTTCCATAAGTTAACTGCAATTAAAAGTAGTCGTTTCACATCTTATATTTTTCCAATTCTATTGCAATTAGTATAAGTTTTCATCGACATTCTCAACAAATGTGAGCTATGTACGTTGAAATTTACAGCAGAAATAATTTTCATAAAAAAATGCTCGTTTCCTATTTATCATAGACCAATTTATTATTTTTAAATTTATTAATAAATAATAGCTCTCGAATGACTTTAACTTCGATTTTGCGGGATATCAGTGAACATGGTTATAGCTTTTCTGCCAAAGTCTTTTTATTATTTTTTATTTTTAATTGAACGATTTTTCTCGCAGCTTTCTACCTTGATTGCAATCTTCAAACATCATGATTTCGAAAACTTTGAACAGTGCTCAGTTCGTCGCGATTGTAAATTTGCTTTCGAAAAGATACTGGCCTTTATCCCAGGCATTACCACTTTATGAATATCAACATCGCTTCCATTCTGAAATTGTCTCCTTCAAACACTCCTTCAACTGAAGGATCAAAAATAAAAAGGGCCTAACCTACTTTTCGAAAATTTGACATGGCGTCAAAAAAAACGTTCCGATTTGTTTAATGGGAACAATGGGAATTTAATTTTTTGAACATTTATAAACAAAATTTTGCGTACGGATAAAAATTTGTTTTACAGGGTGGGCCTGACTCTTAAGTGTTCGGACTTATATGCCTGTATACAAATAAAAAAAATAAATTCCTTTTTCAAAAATCAGTCAAAGCTTTAGTTTTTGAGTTATATAATACTTAGACTGGACCACCAGCAGCGGTTACAAACAGACGTGCGTCTGTGAGTGGGAGAACAGCGGTCACTACACTGAGTTGGACTCATGCTCACAGACGCACGACTGTTAATACCGCGAGCCTGATTGGTACAACTTCCATATTTTATAACTCAAAAACTAAAACTTCAACTTATTATTGGAAAAGAAATTTCTGATTTATTTTGTAAAATTTTCATACAGCCATGTAAGTCTGAACAGTTGAGTCTGGGACACCCTGTACATACATTAATTAGATCATATTCTTTAAGAACTTTTTTTGAAGGAAAGAAACGCATTTTTCAAAGGAAGGAAGGGTGAAGCCCTTTTGGTTTATTAATATAATAATAATTTATATAATTTGGTTTATTTATATAATTTATATATATTTTGGTTTATATATATAATTAATAAAATTGGTTTATTTGAACTAGAGGGCATATGATCAATCTTTCTACCAAATATTTATGACAAACGAATGATCATTGTTATTGTTCTATGATTAAGATTTTTTGATCAAACTATATGTCTATATTATTTTTAATTTTATGTTTTAACGCGAGACTTATCGAATTTTGACCTCTCAAGAAGAACGTTTTATTTTATACCTTACGTATGTAAGGTAGCAAAGTGCTCATGCAGGGAGTAGAATCAAGATCATGTAAAATAGAAAATCACACACATAGTAAACCCAAATATACTACTTTGCAGTGGTTTTTCGTTACCTCTATATATTCAAATGTATAGACTTGACACTAAAAAGCTCAACTAATTATCTTTAATAGATTTAAAATATAAACAATTTCTTTTTCAGATCAAAGTGATGCATAAGCAATTGCTTTTATTCCACAATGCAGTGTCGGCTTACTTTTCGGGCAACCAGTCGGCGTTGGAAGCAACTTTAAAACAGTTCAATATAAAAGTGAAGTCACCAAATTCAGCTTTGCAATCTTGGCTCGAACAATAGTCTTTAAAGTAAAGAGTATATCAAAAAATATACAATCTTTGAGTGAAAAGATTTTGTTAATCGAATTATGGATACACGCAGCTAGTATTTCAACATAGTCTATTGTCACACAAAGAAATGCTTTTCTTTCTTAAGCACTTGAACAGTTATAAAGAAGGCCATTGAAGGACTAAAATAAGTTAACTAATTAGTTCTAAGATAGCAGTAGTCCTTATTACTTTGGCAGTTCTCGATCCAATTTGTGTATAATACCTGGAAATTACCAAAAGTATGAACCATTAGTAAGCTTAAAAATGTGTAGAAGTATTGTCCACTCGAGACAATCCATCAATAAAAAAGGGACCAAAACGTAAAACGAAATATATACATGTATCCATTTTGACGTGGCCGACAAATTTTTCTCATAAAACTTTTTTGTTTCGCGATTTTAACACAAGACAAACAAAAAAATATGAAATTTTCCCATCGAAAATCGATGTTTTATAAACCCCAACTCGCGATCACTCGGCCATTTTTTTTAAATTACAAATGCTTTAAATTTATATAGTGCATTCCCCATACATACGCTATGACTAGAAGCGACGGGTTGTGTTTAAAAAATTATGTTTGTGGTCGTTCAATCACTGGGATGTGCTGGATTGTGTTGACTTTTATGAAAAAAATTTGTCGGCCGCGTCAAGATGAATTCAAAGGTATATTTTGTTTTACGTCTTGTAAGCTTTTTTGTTACCGATCGGTATTCCCGAGTTAACAATACTTCTACGTGTCTTTGAGTGCTTCACGACTTATTAAATCAATTACCTTAATTCGGATTACAAACAAATATTGACTTATTAGTTATTAGGCTAAGAAGGCATGATAACGCAACATAAGCCCAATCCAGAACACGCCAGGTGCTGGAAGCATAATATCTGCAGCGAAAAACATTGCTGAAACGCTGCACGAAACGCGTTTTTCTAAGAATCCAGCAGTCGATTCGCTCAGATACTGACCATGTTTTAAGTAATTTCAAAAATAAGGTAAGCTATTATTATTTGTTAAAGGCCTATTAACATTGTCTACGCACGAATTTTTAAATCGTTCAATGTTGGTTATTTTTTTCGGCGAATCAAAGAATTGACGCGGGGGGCTGAGCACGCACTTTCACGCATGAGCTAAATGCGCACCTCGCGTGGGTGCTGTGAGATTTTTCGTTAATGCGTGGTGGGCTGAAAATTGCCTTTTGTTCCCTATGGTCGAAAAAAGTTAAAGAAGTGCGCTTTTGGGCGAAAAAAAGCTGGGATCATAATGAAAAGTTTGTATCTATAAAAAAATAAAATAAACATTGTACCTTGGATGACAAATTGAATGTTTTTATCAAATTGAAAAAATTTGTTTGACAAATCCAAAGGTACGCGCTTAGCCTCAAGCCAACAAAACTTTCTTTCATAGACAGCTGCGTATATAGGCAGAATTGTAGTTAAAATATCACTTTTTCAAGCTGTATCAGTAGTGTTTTTCATAACTTCATTTTGTTATTAAATCTTGACGATGCAATAACCGTGCTATCCGTTTGACTCTTACTATACGTGACCTATTGTGTGAATCCAGAGGTGGGGCAGCATCTGAAGGAATGAGCACTGTGCCAACCGGCATATGTCCATCTCCCGGAGGTGAGCCGTCAATTTGGGTAGGATTGCATCTTTTCGAAATTAATGAAAAAACCTTTTATTTTAATCAAGAAAAGTAACAGGAAAATAAAAGAATTCGCAGATTGTTTTTATACGATTATTCATTTTGATAAAAAGAGATATTTCGGGTTCCAACCGTGTAATATAGTACGAATTTTGCCAACGTTTCGTGAACATTGTAATTCACTTCTTCAGGGCTGACCTGAAACTAAAAAGGTGAACTGCAATGTTCACCACGAACAGTCGACAACATTCGTTTTGTTTTACATGACTGGAGTCCGAAATATGTTTTTTATCATTTACATTGAGTGCTTGTGTCTCATTTTATTTGGGTGGGTTTTGCGACTTTCAATCTCAAGATTTAGTTTTGGGGGGGGGGTATTGCGCACCATGGGGTTCAGCTAACGCTGCTGTAAGTAGCGAGTGGGATAAGTGGTCCAGTTTTGGGGATGGAAATGGGGGCGTTCTGACAGTTGAGTGGAATACGAGGAATTTCAGGGGCGTGTCCTGGGCTTCCGTGTTGTTCGCTCGGGCAAAAGGTAGAGTGAAGAAGCCACGCAGATGCGGACTTGCAGGTGGGTAGAGGTTCCCAAGCGAGGATCATATTGTTGATGCCGCTGGGAGAGGGCTTCGCACGATTGGTGTGCGCTCGCCAATTAAAAGTCTTCAAGATTGCAAGAAACATAAAAGCCGCGCTTGTGCTGTGAGTTACCAAAAAAACTTTTAAAATGTTCATAGAACTAGACCGTCAGGCCGTGCAGCGGGATGAAATTATAAAACGAGGTTCAAAATAACATTAGTTTTTCGCAACTAGCCTCAAAGTATGTTGCCAGTAATTTAATTGTTTGATAATTGTTCTTTCTTTCAATTTTCCTGATGTAGTATTCATAGGAATTGTTAAATATGAAAATGTGTACAACAATAAGCATTCACTTGCTATGTATCATAATCCTGTGTTAATTTCTTAAGATTCTATCGATTAGTGGCGATCAAATTGTAATTCCTAAGTCTTTAATCGGAGATGAGGAACTCGCGAGCTTCAGGATCTACAATACTATCAAAATGCATAAGCTATATTTAAAATACGACTCACGCATAAACATGATTGGCAACATTATTTGAGGAAAATTAAGAAACAAAAACAATTTTTGCGACCTTTAAATGCCTAACTTGTGAATTTTTCTGTGTAATTTGTTTATAAAATGAATATGAAATATCGAATGATAATTTCCCATCATTAAACATCAGTGGCGACATAATTTGAGGAAAATTAGAAGAAAAAAACTATTTCTTTCTGCCTTTAAATCTCAACACAAGGCATTTGTTTACGTAATTTGTTTATACAATATATATAGGTGTAGACTATACTTCAAGCTGATTTGTTTATTACAATTAACTTAACAATGTCATTTTTTCCCTTTAAATACCCCGTGCATAAAGACTGGCAATGCTGATCATAGAAAATAATTTTTAACGAAGATAAAGAAAAAATACGAAAGAATCGACTTTTTCTTCATTCTTTTTGCATTAACATAAAAGTTCAAACAAAAGAAAATTCAAAAATCAAGCCACCTTAATCTCTTCAAAATTTTATGCTGAATTTTTCGAAACAAAAATTTTCATCGGTCAAAAATTTCCAGCTACAAGTTATTTTGAACCTCGTTTTTTTATTTCATCCCAGGGTGCACCGTCCCCGCCGGCGATCAGAATTCCTCAAATCGCCGCTGCCGGTCAAAAGTCTGTCGGCGCAACCCTCTAATAAGTTATAATTATAAATATACTCAGCAAACATCAAAAACATTTTTTTATCATTTTATTTTCCTTTCTCTTTTTTTCGATAGCTTAAAGATTTTCAATCATTTTGCCTATGAAATAGCAGTGTCAAAATTGAGTAGTTTTTCGCTTTATTATTTAGAGGTTTTTAAAACCATTTTCAATAACTTTTCATAAGTGAAGAAACGCGATTCTCACGCCGCATATAGAATTGTCTCCCACTACTAAGTCACGCTATCCCATTTTATTGGGGGAAGCAACACCCTAAGTCGTGTACACGCGGATCAACATAAGTGCATGTGCTCAGTGAAGCAGCATCAGATACAGCCGAGCTACGGACGACGATGGAGGTCGAATTTGAGGTAAACTATTATTTTTGTGTTTTATTTGCATTTTTCCTTGATTTTTAATCAATATCG
This sequence comes from Belonocnema kinseyi, assembly GCF_010883055.1. Taxonomy (NCBI): domain Eukaryota; kingdom Metazoa; phylum Arthropoda; class Insecta; order Hymenoptera; family Cynipidae; genus Belonocnema; species Belonocnema kinseyi. The sequence continues at coordinate 7,415,170 of NC_046658.1, forward strand.
CTTTGCTTTTAATTGTATGATATTTGCTTGCACGTTGCTTTTCTACTTTTATTTTTTAAACGTATTAACTCAAACAGAGGAAGTAGTAGGACCTCGAGAACGTCAATCGTGAGTACGGATCTGTCAGATTCAAAAGCAGTCTCTAATACGATAGTGTACAATCTTGGGTCAGACACATATTTTATTCGAGTTTTATATCTCGAAGAATATAGAAAAATTATCACTAATCTAGATCAGCAAGGCCTTCAATATTACCTATATAAAAGGATTGACTGTCCAGTTATTAAACTAGTGATTCGAAATATCCCCATCGCGTTCCAGGAAGACTTAGTTCACTCCTTACTTAAGGAAAAAGGGTGGATAATCACGTCAGTTGCTCGAATGAGAAAAATAATTTAAAAAATCTTACCAATGCTTCTGGTAACGTTATCGAATACCCTTCAAGCAAAACAACTCCTCTATCTGAAGTATATTGCCGTCATAAAAATGAAAGTCGAGCCCTACGTTGAGCCTAAGGAAACCCCTCGGTGCTGTAAGTGACAAAGGTTCCACCATGTCTAATTACAGAGGCAGCTCTGCTTTTAAAACACCTTCCAGGAAATCCATAATTATCAAATCAAAACCTAATAATACGCGTAATTAAACGGTACCTAATAAACTATCTGTTCAGACGGCTCAAAAATATAATTATACACGTGAATACGCCCCAAAAGTCAGTGCCCAGCCACATAAAAAATTACGACTTTACAGCACTATAGTCGCCTCTACTTCAGAAGAATTAACGAACAAACCTGAAACTATAAAACCACCCAAACACTGAAAGTTACTAGCACTCGCGCTAAACCACCTATCGCCAAGAAAATTCCCGACCAACAAATTAAAATGACTCCAAATATTGTTCCCATTAAAAATACTACCTTTCAGGATATCAAAGTAAATCTGGTAAATCTATTAAAAAGAGCTACTTCCTTAACTACTGATATTATGGGGGGGGGGGGGATACTCATCACTAAAGCTATAAATTCGAATAAAATCACCATTTTCTTGCTCAGTGAAGTTTCACCTCGCGAATTCGTGAACATCAATCTAGTCCGTCAAACATCAATCTAGTCCTTGAAGCTACGGCTATGCAAATAAAATTTCCTGGATTCTAAGCACTTAGAGACCGTGCCGAAACCTACGGTTAATAACAGGGGGAAGAGGGTAGTGTGGATGTAACGTTACCAAACATTCCGTTTCTCGACTGTGTTAATATTTCGTTGTCCTCGGTGAATGGTGATCAAAACCAGCTCCCTGCCTCGACCGTGCATGTGTATGTAGTAGTAGTTTTCTTACGATCCGGAGGGGAAATGTCAGTCAAACTAAGCCAACAGTTGGCACCACAACAAGTAGGTCTGTCTTTTTCATTGAATTGCATTAAGAAAAAGCAAACATAATTAAAAACTTGATGCTGTTTGCAAATAAACGAAAAAGAATGTATGAACAAAATAAGAGTTACTATTACTAATTATTTCAAAAAAGAAAAAGTCATAAAAATATGTAGTTTAATATGAATAAAATTTAATTTTGAGATACATTTTGAATGCAGTTCGAACTTTATATTTTTGTGATTTATTTTGCTCATATTATATATAATGTATGAATGACATTTAATAACAAAAATAATTTAAAAGTTTATAGTAACCACTGTGATAAACAATTGTTGTGTTAAAATATTAGAATTTGGATTTTTTAAATTATAATTTCCTAAAATGGCCAGAACGACTTCAGGTATTCCTTAAAATAATAAAAATTTAATAATATTTTATAAAATACAACAATTTAAATTTTTGTAAACAAATTAGAAAAACAAATTTCAAATGTTTGCCCTTTCGCATAGAAATTTTTTTTGCACTGGAAATGCTTTACGCTATTGGACGAATGACTGCAAGTCAAAAAACTATTAGAAGAGTTAACAATAACCACTGTATTAACAATTCTTGTGACGAAATATTTAAACTTAAGCTTTTATCAAATTTAAATTTTCTTTCATGGCCAAGTCGGTGGGTTATTGTCAAAAGATTTTGTATTGAGTGAATCTTAGCATGCAGTGCTATGCTATGATTCATTTCCAATCTATCACAATTGAAAACCCGAGTTTTTTCTAGTGAAACTACCAACATTGGGAATTTTTTATGTAAATTGTTTATAAACATGTTAGTTGTTATATTCCACTAAATATGATCAAAGATACATTTTTTAGGAATATCCGTAGCCATTGTAGTGATTAAAGAAAATAAAAATTTTGATAAAACCTTACATTGTAATATTTTGTCACAAGAATTTTGTCGAATTTGTTTGCAACAAATAAATGGAGTGATGAACAAATTATTTGTATTTTATGAATCCCTAAACATTAATTTAATGCAATATAAAGTTTTCCTGATCAGTTATCAAAGCGTAGAAATTTTTTATGTACAAAATTTCAGTTTTTCCATGCTTTGAGTAGAAAAATTATTAATAAACAAATAGAGAAGACAAAAGTTCGCAGCGTCAAGCTGAACGAAAAAAGTGAACTTCCTCCTACGGTCTGTCATATATTTTTTATTAATTCTTCTGATCATGTATATGTTTTAAATATTTTTGTCACTGAGGTCTTTAATATTATTAATTTTTTCATTAGTTACATTAATAAGTTTAACAAAAAATAATTTTTTTTAACTTTAACAAATAATAAAATCAATAATATGAGCAAAATAAATAAAAAAAATATAAAGTTCGAACTGCTTTTAAAATGTATCTTAAAATTAAATTTTATTCATATTAAACTACATATTTTCATGACTTCTTTTTAATAATTGGTAATAGTTAGACTTATTTTTTCATCTATTTTTGTTTTGTTTATTTACAAACAGCATCAAGTTTTTTATTATTTGTGTTTTTCTTAATGCGATTCAATAAAAAGACAGACCTACTTTTTTTTCGCCATCTGTTGGATTAGTTTAACCAACAATTCCCCTCTGGATCGTATGAAAATAGAAAAGTGGGGGCGATGCATGGGGCTGATCAAAACAAACAAGTCCATTCCGGCCGGTGAGAATCACTTTCTTATTTTCATTTTTCTTGGTTCATTATCGAACTATACGGTCACGTAGGCATATATTGTCAACAGAACTTGCCAGAAGCGCAAACTAACGCAGATAAACGTAAAATCCATGTTCAGCAAATGGCTACGTTACTTGATCGGGGGGGGGGGGGGGGGGGGGGGGGGGGCGTTCAGAAAAACCTACGGTTATCAACAAGGAGGGAGGGGGTTCAAAAAACGTCCAAAATTGGTAACGTAGTTTATGAACGGTCCTTTAGCTTCGAATAGCAGCTCATTTAACAACATTGGAAAACAATTATTTAAATGCATAAACGACAAATATCTGTCTATCTCTGCACCAGACTCATACATGTGTTTTCCTAACAACACCAAACATAAACCTGACATGATTGACTTTGCAATTACCAAAAATAATTTCTACAATCACGACTCTCTCACCATTGATGAATTAAACTGAGATCATAGACCAGTTCTCTTAAGCCTTTATACTAATTGTGAAAAGGCCCCGGTCACACCTCGCTATAAGTTTGTAAAAGCCTACCGGCAAACATTCAATTCCACTCTAAAAACTCGAGTTAATTTTGAACCCATGCTAAAAACTCTACTCACATCAACCAAGCCATAACTAATTTCACCTATAGTATAAAAACTGCAATTTACGCTTCGGTCCCTCTGTCTACCGTTAACAAATACGATTTACGTCTCAGTCCCGAGATTGAAGACCTTATCGATACACGTAATAAACTATGCCAAACCCGGCGAAAAACGAAAAGCTGCAATCTCAAACACACAATCAAACACCTGCGTAAAACAATAGCAATTAAAATTGAGTAGCACATATGCAAAAATTGGAATGCAGAAGTCGGTAAACTTCAAATTAGAGATAACTCTATATATCGTATGTCTGAAGCTTTAACGAAGTCGCGAAGCCCCTTAATGAAGCCCCCTCTTAAAAAATCGGATCAAACATTTTCACTTTTTCCAAACGATAAAGCAAACCTTTCAGCTGCAAATTATGAAAGTAACTTTGCTCCGCATGACAAGCCATCTGACCCGAAATACATTCCTGAATGCGAAAAAATTGTTTCCGACTTTCTCAAAATGCCAAGCACGGTTAATTTCAAGAAAATAACCTATAAAGAATTAACCAAACACATTTAAAATACTAAAAATAGAAATGAACTTGGCCCTGATTTAATTTCAAATATTGTCTTCAGAAAGCTTCCTAACTCGTACCTAACTCTCCTTGCACTTATCTTCAATGCCTGTATTTAACTAAGCTATTTTTCTTGAACTTGGGAAATAGGTTATATTCTAGTTTTTCAGAAAAAAGGCAAGAATCCATATCATCTAATCACCTACAGGCCAATTAGTCTATTAAATACCATGATCAAAATCTTTGAAAAAATAATACTCGCGTAAACTATCATCTCGAGGAGAACAACATCCTTAAATCACAACAATACGGTTTTAGAAAAGGTCACACTGCTTAGCACATGATGCTTAAACTGACCGAAACCATTAGTTTAAATTTTAATGGAAGAAAGCATACTGTTCAGAAAACTAATCAATTACAATTTTCTAAGAGAGCTTATCCATTTTATACACTCTAATGTTTCCAACATAAAATTCTTAGTCAAAATAAGCCACACTCTTTCAAAAGAGAAACCCATCCGAGCGGGAGTGCCCCAAGGCAGAATTCTCGGTTATGCATTCTTAATTATGTATGTAAACGACATCTCTGAGATTCCCGAAGTTTTAACTTGTTTATATGCAGACGACTCCGCACTTTTCACTTCCTGCTGGTCAGTTCCAAAGATGTTTAAACTACTTTACAAAGCTCTTGAAGTTATTGAGACTTGGGCTTAACGCTGAAGAATAAAAATAAACTCCTAAAAGTAAGCTCCTAAAACGTCTTAGTTGGGAGCAGCATATACAGGAAACTGGGGGAAAAGAACTCGGGGTCATGTCACGCCTGAATCTCATTATTAATACACTCAAGTCTAAAACCTCATTATAGAATCCTAATCTACAAAATGATTATCCGATCAATCATAACTTACGAATGTACAATATGGGGAGGCGCGTCAAAAAGCAATATTAATCACATTCAGATGATTCAAAATAAATTTCTCAGGCGTATCACAAAAACACCTAGATAAACTAAAAACTCTGCCCTTCACAGAGAATTCCAATCATCATACATCTCAGGATATATTAAAGAAACCGCCACTAAATTTTATAAATCTGCATCATTAGCACTTTTTGAACATATTGCCTTTCTAGGGAAATATAATTTGGATCCTCTTCGCAAACACGCGAGGCCAAAAGACTTTCTCATAAAATAAGTCATCGAGGTTGAGGTGGCCTTACTACCCCTGACCTACCAGCAATTTTCTTCTTTTGACCCCTCTACCCGTTCTCTTCCTCTTCTTTCTTTTATTTTCCTTTATAAAATAAATTAACAGATTTTGTGGTTTTTTCCGCTTGCGGGCTTTTTCCTCGCACATAATATACTTCAGTTTAAATTCCAGTCATGTCAAATTTCACTTATATTGTGTAATAATGCGCAAAAGTGGCCGCGCCTGCGGACCACTACCGTGCAGTGGATCTCACAAGAAAGGGCGATGGTTGGGACTGCTAATCCCCACCCCCTTTTTTGTTTTGTTTTGAAGTAGTACCAGATACAGCCAAACTACGGACGGTGGGAGATCGAAATCGAGGTAAGCAATTATTTTTGTGTTATATTTACATATTTACATATTACATATTTGAAGAGCGTAAAATCCGCTCCTCGCCATCTCTTTTCCTGTTTATATTTTCTCAGCGTTACGAGCGAGGGTTCTCGATGCGAGCTTCGCGAGAACGGTGACTGAGTGGCCGAGAGACCACCTGTAAACTCGATGTAGCCATTGCGAGCTTCTTCGTGAACGCGCGAATTTGGCGAAGCTCACCGATCCGGACTGCAGGCAGAAATCATGTCGAACTCATTACTAGCGAGCGCCTACTCGTATCATAGATACGTTATTCGGTATCTAAGCCGTTCCCCAGATCCATAGGCTGAATTATTACGAGGAGGAGAAGAGTTTCTTTGTTTGGGGCGCTCATATAGCAGAATCAGGGGCGGTCCGAGAAAAATATTTCGAGGTGTTGGGGACGGTTTTCTAAAAACCTCCAGTGGACCCGTCACTAAGCAGAACATACATTTCATTAGATGGCACTACGTCACTCTCTATATAGTTAAATACGTCACATCATTTGTGCGCTTTACTTGAACTTTACTTTTAAATTTTTATTTTACATATGACCCGTAATTAATCTATTTATATATTTTGTTGAAAATTCATGTACATTTTTCAAAAATTCATCTCTAGTTGAAAACTCTTTTTTTTCTTCTCAAATTATATTTTCAAGTGATTTATAAATTTAGCCAGTTCAAATTTCATCTCTTCGTTTCGAAATGTTATTACTTTTCATTCAAGACTGAACAGAAATATATTTTTTCATGAATAATTCTAAGCTAAATGAGCATGGAAAAGATTCACAATTACAAAACCAGACTTCAAAACTACCTCCCTTTCTGGCTGATTGGAGATAAGAAATAATAATTGGAGAAAAGATAGATAAAAAAGTCAACCAAATTCTTTCAAACTCATAGTTTTTTTCTTCTTCAAAATTAAACTATTTAGTAAAAAATAAATTTGTTACTGGAAACTTAATTATATCAGTTCAAAATACACCTATTTTATAAAAAAATTTAACTATTTTCTTCAAAATATTTGGTTTAAAATTCAATTATTTGGCTTAATATTCGACTTTTTATTTGATATTTGAACTATTTGGCTAAAAATTAATCTATTGTGTTAAAAAATTAATTTGATGACAATTAATTTTTTATAGTAAACATTTTTTTAATTCTGCTTATCATTCTTCTTTTTTGTCCAAAAATTTAGTATTTCTTGGAAAATTAAACTTTTTGTAGAAAATATGATATTTTTTAGGAAATTGTTTCTTTAGTACACAATTCACGTCTGGGGTTAAAAGATTAACTACTTTATAAAAATACTAGTTTTTGGGTTAAAAATTAATTGCTTCGACGAAAAGTGTTACAAAATATTCCGTTTTTTCAAGAAACTGTTTTTGGGGTTTAATATTTTTTTTTAATAAATCATAAATGATCAATAGTTTGCAGAGAAAGAGATAGAGAGAGAGAGCGGTCCTTCATGAATATATTTCTCCAATTTTAACACAATTTCAGTCGATTGAAAACTTTACATTTTTCCTATTAGGTGTCGCAAGGGTTACATTTGCTACAAGATATTACTTTTTTCAACAAATTTAGTCATGCACTAACATTTGTTAATTTTAAGAACAAATTATAAAAACAAATGCATATTTTCGGCGTTCTCAAGCAAAAATAAATTAAATTAAAGTATCATTTGTTGATAAAAATTCAATTTTTGTAGAAAACGAAGATGGGAGAACAATAATCAGTGAATTATTCTCTAAAAAATAATTCACATAAATAATATTAATATTGATCAAACATGTAACTATTTGGTTGAAATCCCTTTTATTTAAGGTAGAAATGTGTTTTATTACTGAAAATTCAAGTATTCACGTTAAAGAATCATTATTGAAAGCAAAAGTTAGTTCCTTCATTGAAAATTTCAACTACCTTGGTTTCGAAATTGACTTTTTGGTTAAAAATTTAACTACATTCTTGAAAACACGTTTCATCGTTTGATAATTAATTTTCTCCAATGAAAAGTTAACTGCAGGTTTCTAGTTGCAAATTTATCTATTTCAGTTTAAAATTTAACTACATAATTGAATTGAAATTAATTTTTTTGTTTGAAAATTGAAACTATTCTCTTCATGATTTGTGTGTTTCGGCTAAATAATAACGTTTCTAACAACATATTGAACTTTTAAATTTTTGGAATAAACATTCGTTACGATTCATTTCTGGTAGGAAAGTCATCTTCTTGATTGAATATTTACCTCTTTTTCTAAAAATGCATGTATTTAATGAAAAATGAGTCTTCTTAAGTTCTTATGTATAAACTTAAAGTACTTCATTAAATGTTGCACTACTTGATTAAAATTTTAGTCGCTTGTTTGAGGGGCTTAAATATTTGGTTAAAAACTCTTTTTTTTGTTAAATATTACTTTTTTAAGTCTTAATTTAACCATTCCATTTTTTATTGAAAATTAAGCTATTGAAGTTTTTATTAAGAATTTATCCTACATATTTGGTTTGTAAATTCAACTGTAGAAAGGAAAGTATAACTAAATTCTTAAAAATTCATATAATTAATAGAAAATTTCACTATTTTGTTAAAAACTAGTCTTTTGGATTGACAATTTATTAGCTTAGGTAGAAAATTCATCTTTCTTGGTTGAAAATTCAAGAGTCTTCCAACAATATCGTCTGTTAGTCAACATTTTTCTTGTTTTGTTCAACTAGTTTTCCAAACATTTTTGCACTCTGAAATTTTTGAAGAATCAGTAGAATGCAATCTATTTACGACAATTCGGCTGTAAATTGTTCATTTAACAATATCTTATTTACATTTGCTGCTTTTAAATAAACAGTGCAATATTGCGACATACTAAAAAATATATTATTTTTTATTAAAAACATTTCTAAATTGAATGAAGATTAAAAGTAGTTTCTATAATCGGCATAATAGCATTTCTATGTTTCAAATTATTTAATTCTAAGTCAAAGTACAAATCTTCCACTATCTACGGGGAAAACATATTTCAGGATTTTCACTCAAGCCATAACCGGTTTAACCAGGGCTTGGAGGAGTCAGGGGAAAAAGGGACGTCAACCCATTGACGAATTTCCCTCTCCGCTAGGTTCAAGTGAGAAGAGTACATTTGCCGAAAGAGAATCGACAACGCGACCCGATCCCGAGCCGATATATCGACTTCCCGATCCAAACTTGAGTCGAGCTAAAACCGACACACGATCCAAAACCGATACCGCAGGCTGGGATTGTGTCGGAATCGTGTCGATGTCGGAAAAGATCGCCCGAGGGCATCACTATTCATGATGAGTTGATAAATGTTAATTATTTTTCTTAACAAATGCATTTTTAGGGCACCTGTGGACGGAAACATTCTTTTTTTTTTATGACAGTGTTTTTAATTGGGAACTTATTGAAAATTTCACCTTGAACTATTGGACAAGTGCTAATGATTTTTATAAAAGACATTCTAACGTGTTCCGTTATTGCTGAATCGGTTAGTAACATAATAAATAACAAAACTTGTTTATATTCATCCATATTTATGTGAGATTATAGAGAGAGATTTGATACCTTAAGTCCTACAGTAGTAGTTAGAGCTTTTAAAGAAGGTCTAATTTATTTTAAATACAGACCCTACTTTGACGCTAAACGTGGAAAAACGGCCGATTTTGGCTTTTTTAGAACCTACTTTACAGATTCCAGCCCCTACGAAGGTAGGAGATACGACTTTAAAGCAGGGCCTAAATTTCGACTCGGGTGAAGAGAAGAGAAAAGTTACTTTTCTTATATTTTGTTCGATTCGTGAAAACCAACTCCATTTTGTCCATAAAACAAAATTTTCTTCATTATACTCAACACTTTTATATTAAATATAATAAATTTTTATGTAACTCTGCCTAGGATTCCTTATTAAGACATTCCAAAATAAAGAGCAAATTGTATTTATCGTGTTTACTTTAATATTCGTTTCTTATTTTGCATTAAATTATATTCTTAGCTAAGCTAAAACATGTAACATTCCAATAAATTGATATCATTACGATGTTTAATATGCATGGAAATTAAAACATACTGATTCTTATTGCCTTGTTTATACAGAGATTCATTATGTTTAATCTTGTTTTTTACGATTAAAGAAAAATTAGCCTTCATGTCAATAAAATAAAAATATTCGTGAAAAATTTGTAAATCCTTGTTCGTTGAATAAATGTTGTCTCATTTATTCTCGTATCTTGTATCGTTTGCACACAATTTAATATTTTGATTCTGAATTTTGTTTTTCATGAAGAAAACAAATACTACTCATTCTATAAGAAAAGTGACTCATGACAAATTTGTAGATCTCTTTTAGTTGCAAAATTTTTGTCGATCTATCTCTTGTAATATTTTGCTTTGTTTCAACTTATTTAGTTGTTATCTAAAATTGTATCAACAACGATCACGCCGGACAGACAGACATCGACGTAAAAACTTGTTTTTCTCACTCAGGGGGCCTCAAAACATCGACATTGGATGAAATTTGCGAAAGTCATTTTTCGCATAAAACTAATAGCTTCTCAGTATAGATGAGAATGCAATTCATTTTTTTTGTGATCAACATTTGAATTTTCGATTTTTTAAAACAAAATTCAAAGAGCTAGTAAAAGAATAATGTAAGGCCTTGGAAAAATAACGTTTTTCTCTTCTTCACGTTTTTGCATATCACGCTTTTTTTGACTTCAAATGTCCATTTTCATTTGGTTTTTTGGTTTTTGAAAATCCTTTAACTTATGTAATTTTTAGAGCATCCAAACAAGGCCATAGGGATAAATTGTGCATATTTTTGTGTCCTATAAATAACTGTCGATAGAATTTTGAATTTTTGAAAAAAGCTGTCTCAAAAATTTTGGAAAAGCTTTCGTAGGATAAAAGAAGCGGATTTTTTATGTTTGTATATTTTCCAATTTTGACAATCAAACTGGTCATTGTTGAAATTTCAGGTGTGGATATAGTAATGGTGGTTTTTAGGGGTCTTGCTAAACAATCCCACCGACTCCATAATTCGTGGGGTTAAAAAATAGGATTCCGGACGTTTCTATTTGGTTAAATATCGACAATCAAACTTTAACAAGGTAGGTTTGAATAAAGGGTGATGTGTAAGGACATGTAACTGTTTAAAAACATTTGTATTCGACAATCCTTGCCGGCAAAATATTATTTTTTGGCTTCTAATTGATTTCAAGAAAACAAAAATTATAAAAATAATTTCCTTATTCCATTCACATGAACGTTCACAACTGAATTATGTGAAAAATTAAACTAATTTGTTTCTAGAAAATAAAGCTTCTTCATTGAAGAATCATTACTTTGCTTGTAAATATAATTGTTTTGTTGCAAAACTCGCTTTTGTCGGATTAAAATTAACTTTTTTGATGGAAACTCCTGTTAAAAAAACAAGAATCCAAGGACCAAATTTGGACAACAACGAACAGACAAATTCGAAAAATCCTCTTGTAATCTGAAAAAACCAATGAAAAAAATTTAGACAAAAATAAAAAAGAGGAAGGAAAAATGAGAAGGCAGACAACCACATCCCATTCCTTCTCTTTTTCTTTCTTTCGTCTTTTTTATTTTTAATATCATCAAATAACAATAAAATCACATTCAAAGGAAGAAAAAGAGAAGGAAGGGAATGTGTTACGCTGCCTTCTCATTTTTCTTTCCACTTTTTTATTTTTGTGTGAAATTTTGTTTTTGTTTTTTTTTCAGATTACAATAGGATTTTTTGTTTTTTTGTGTTCGTTGCTGTCCAAATTTGGTCCTTGAATTGTTGTTTTTTAATTTTTTTAACAGGAGTTTGTATCAATTTGATTATTGGACGTTAAATAGGAGTTTTAATTTGGTTTTTAATCTAATTTAAATTTATTAAATTTTAATTTACTTTTGTGTTTGTAATTCATATTTTTGGTTTAAAATTAAACTAATTTGGTAGAAAGTTGAAAAGCTTGTTCAGAAGTGAAGGATATATTATTTAAAAATGAAAGGATTTAATAGAAAGTTATGAAATTTTGTTTCATGTTGGACGTTCTTCATTATTTCATGTCAGGAAAAAGATACTGGTAATTTGGAATAAAATGTTATAAAAAGTTATTGTGCAATTTCCTCGGCCAGCGACATAGCCAGGATTTTTTTGGGGAGGGGCATCGATTTTTTTCCGACGGGGGCTTCGGATTTATGTATAGGCAAAGAGTGGGGGAAAAAGTAATTGAATAATGAAAAAACGTAGTTTCGGGGGCCCAAACTCCGCCCCTGGCTAAGCCTGTTCTCGGCAAGGCTCGCGAAGCTCGCGGCGAGCTTCTTCATGCAGTGGATTCGAGTAGTGTCCAGTCTCGCTGCGAGTTCTCTCGGCAACCAAGAAGCGCGCCTTTAAGTTTCGCGTTGCGCATTGCAAGGCTTCGAGGTTCACCCTATTTCCCTTTCCTTCGCGTAAACAGAGTCGAGCACCACAGCTGGCCACAAGTTACTCAACTATTCCGATAGGAAACTCCCCGAGATCACTTCTCTTCTCTCCACAACGAAACTTGTGACACCAAGTTAAGTCACTCTACTCGAGGACTGCGGGGAGAAAAGGCTGATCTGCCTTCCGAGACTCTTTGGCTCGAAAAGAGAGAAGGGCGAACGACGCTTCGCTCCTAGTCCCTGCTTTAAAATTCAGTTAATTATCCTTCATTTATGTGAAAGTGGTTTTTAGAAGTTATGATCCATTAATTTCCTTAACTATGTCTTTTCCATAAACAGATATGTAAAGATATTTCTTTTGAATTAATTGTCGCTCCTTAATCATAGCACTAGAACTACCCGTTATAACAACTAATACGTTCGATGGTCTAAATTTTTCTATTATTTAAAGAATCCTTTCAGCGAAATATTCTCCAAGGTGACATTCGGCTTCTTTTGTGTGTTATAATTAATTCAATTCTAAAAAAGACAATGAAGTGTCCATTAGTTTTTAAATTTATATTTGATATGTCGGTATGTATGATTTGTTTAAATTAAGCTAACAATTTCTTGTAAAATTTTTAGCCAATACAAATTCTCAAGGACTTTTAAGCGATTATTAAATTTGGAGCAATTCCGGTTAATGAAATAAAATAAAAAAAATAGAAACCCTGGTTATGATTATTTGCCTATTCTTTATTACTCCCGCCATCAAATTTTACAGAAACTTCTTTCAAATTCGATTGAACAGATGATACATTATTTTCAATGCTACTGTATTCTGCTGCAAGAAAACCAGAGCCTAGTTTGTAAGCTGATGGTGGTTTCCATGCTCATCCTAATTGAAAGACAAAATCTATCAAATTTTTTTTTTTTTCAAAATGTTATAAGTCAGTGAAAGTTCTGTAAATACGTTGTGTGCCCAGAACATCAAGTTTTTCCTAAAATAAATAATGCAGCATATTGTCAGTTATTATAGAACAAATCTAAGGGACATTACAAGAAAGTGGCGAATATTGGACAATGGCATTTCGAACAAGGAGAAATGTTGCCAAAAGTGGCTTAAGTATTTTCCACTTATTCCTAACCTTAACGGATTCGAAAATATAAAAGTGAAAAAACTATAATTTTAATACCTACACCTGAAAAATTGTTGTTATAAATTTACAATCAAGTTACAAGAAAATATTATTTAATATCATAAAACGCATTCAAGTTCAATAATTCGAGTGACAAGTCATTTTAGAAATCATTTGATGACAAAAAGCTGATAGTTTTTAATCGTAGCCAAAACTTCTCATAAATCTCAATATAATTGTATTAAAAACAAGCTAGATGTAATATTAAGGATTTAATGTAATATCTTGCATCTTTTTTTTATCCGTGAATAAAATATTGGCACATTATGCATAGGTGCCTGATGTTGTTCCTTGTATGTTTTTTCTCATCCATATTTTTCCGAAGAATCATATTGATCACGTGATTATTTTTCTAACGGATTGTATTCTTTCACTGTTTTTATAACGTCTGAAGAATATATATATTTTAAAGACATGAAATTAGATAGTGCCACCTTTTCGATTCTTAATTATTTTAGATTTTATATTCTAAAGTATTTACAGTTATATTATTCAAAATAAAGTTAAAATTATTATTCCGTGCCCTTTTGACAGAAAATTCAACGTATAATTCAAATTGCAATGAATTAAAGGTTCTTCTTAATGGGTTTTTTGTATTTTTGTCGTGTGATACGGAATGGATACAATGTGGATACTATAAGGGTACGCAATAACGTATCATGTCCGTGTATTCGGCCCGCCAGGATAAATAATAATTGATCACAATTTTTATTTTCTCCCAAAGCGAAATAAGTGATTACAAACACTGATAAATTTGTTTGATCGTTTTAACATCCAGGATATCGAATTTAACTTAGGTTGGGAATGTTTGATTCTATTTTATTTAATTAATTGAATTAAGTAAATTGTCCCTTGCTTCAACTATTGAGTTGTTAACTATAGATAATTGTAAAATACCAATTATTGGGTGCATAAACCTGATACTGAAAATATCGAAAGCTGACCTGGAATATGAAATTATACATCATACATCAATTATACATCATAGATTGTTATTAATTGTTCAATGTAAATTCGTATCCAAACTTCCTGCATAGTGACAGTGCACACTGCATGTGTCCATCAAAACTGCTTGTCCTTAGAGATTTAATTGTTAGCATTTTGTAGACACGTACACTACGTCTGATCTTCGTTTCCACAGTCGCTAGGCAAAGTCCAAATGTAATATCATTAATAAACCCTACAAAACTCTATGTTTAATTAGGCAATGAGGCTGATCACAGCTCTGTATTACCAGCAGTCGTCCACTTCTGACCTCAAAAATAAGTACGGCTTTGTTAATCGGGAAAATTACACTAACTAATTTTCGATCTGGCTTCGTTTGCGTTTTTTGTCACTACATTCACAAAGTGCCATCCAGGTATGCACGGACCTCTCAAGAAGTGGTTACAAACGTTTTGGGATGTAAAATAAAAAAAAAAAAACGTTTACTCCGCTCATCATGCAAAATTAATCTTCCGATGTAAAAATCTCACCTGTTCTTGGTGCTAGTTTACGATCTTTCGACAGTATAGTGAAGTGGAGAGGATAGTTCAGCTAATGGAAAAACTAGTGAAACATATGTCGATTATTTTATCCTAAATACAAAATTAAATTTTATTTAATTAATTTAATTTAATTAATTTGAATTAAATACAAAATTTGACCAGCATACCAATTAATGAATTGAATATTAAATTTATATGCAGATCCATATAAATGAAATGTTTTAAATGATAACAAAAAGTAAATTTAACCCTTAAACGGCCAAAACGCTACTACCGGTACACTGCTTTTCAACGGCCAATAACTAAGACTATTCGACACTAGAAAAAATTGAGACACATATTTTTATTGCTTAAGATCTCCTCTTTCCGACGGTGCCAATGAAATTCCTCAAAAAATTTATTTATTATCCCAAAATGCAGTTTAAACAAAAAAAAACGTGATTTTTCGTGCCTATTTTTTTTTGTGAACCATTTTCCAAAGCTTTTCGTGTCTGTAATTAACCTGGAATCTCACTAACCGGTGGAATAAATATCCAAACTTTGAGAATCCATGGTTCAAAGATCGATTTTTCGTTTTAGTATTTTCAAAATGGCGTCTTAATGGCAAAATTTTTGAGAAAACATTCATGAAGCAAAATTTTGGATTTTGCATATGAACAATTTTTGCAAAATTCCAAATTTTGCTCAAAACGCTCCTGAAAAATTCAGGCGTATTCCTCGGCTGATTACAAGAACTTTTTATTCCTGACAAATTTTCCGAAAAGCGCATCGTTTATTGTAAAAAAATTCATGAATGTTTTCTCAAAAATTTTGCCATTAAGACGCCATTTTGAAAATACTAAAACGAAAAATCG
>NC_046658.1:7431073-7432168 GCF_010883055.1 Belonocnema kinseyi
GTCCACCAAGGGCTCCCACTTGACGTTGTTCCTTCCCACTGTGAATTCAGTTCGTTGTGGCCATTCACGCTTACTGTAGTGTGCTCTGTCGTTCCTGCTGTCTCACAGGCAAAGAAAGCAAGGAAACTTGGTGTAACCGCCTTGCAGGCCCATCAAGAATATCACTATTTTGAAATCTCCGATCACTTCCCAGCCATATTGCTCATACTTCAATGCGTTAAGCAATTTCTTGACATTGTTGTAGTTCTCTTTGAGAGATACTGAATGCGCCAAAGGAAGAGACGGATACTTGTTGCCATTGTGAAGCAACACGGCTTTGAGACTCTTGCATGAGCTGTCAATGAAGAGGCGCCACTCTTTTGGGTCTGGACGTCAAAAGTTCAGCATTGGACTTGGTGAGACCAAGATCTCTGATCAAATCATTCATGTCCTTTTGGTTGGGATAGTATGGGTTTCTGTTATCAGCTAGTAAATTAAATCCTTCACCTTCATTGTCTTCCTCACTCTTGGAATCAGGGCTCTCACAGGAAGACACCTGCTCTTTCTCTGGAGGAGTAGGAACGGGGAGGCCAGAGCTGTGTGGAACTGGAGCCATGGAGAAAATGCAGAAAAGCATTTTGCTTTTGCCATGCAGAAAAAGCAGTTGCTTGAATGGTCAGTGGGTTCTCTCCAAACTCTTGGCAGAGCAAACTTCATAGCTCTCTTTTCCCCTCTGTACCATCCTGCAAAAAAAAAATTAGAAAAGAAAAGTACCGTCTAATAAAAAAGTTAATAGAAACATTTATTTTACCCATGACAAAGCAATATAGTTTTAAAATGTCTTACCTTCCAAAGTCCTTTTGCAGTTTTCACAGGCGAAATGAGGTGCCCAGGATTTGTCTTGATCACCCACAGGCATGCCGAAATAAGCATTGTAAGCTTCGCACATTTTAAAACATGTTTCCAAGGAGTACTTTTTCGCTTTTGTTTTGATAAAATATCCGCAGACATAAAAAAATGCATCTGCAGGATACTTGCAGCCTCGTGAAGCCATGTTTGAACGAAATTATATTATCTGTAACAAAATAAGAAACAACTCTCAATAAATCACAACAA
>NC_046658.1:7432268-7435929 GCF_010883055.1 Belonocnema kinseyi
GAATTTCATTGGCACCGTCGGAAAGAGGAGATCTTAAGCAATAAAAATATATGTGTCTCAATTTTTTCTAGTGTCGAATAGTCTTAGTTATTGGCCGTTAAAGCAGTATACCGGTAGTGGCGTTTTGGCCGTTTAAGGGTTAAAAGGTGATTTGTCGAGAAAACAAACTTAACCTGCAATACCCCGGCAACAAATTCGTTGTTTGAAATTTCGCGCCGTTCCCGATTCCAGCAAAAACTGCCTTCCAATTTTAATCCTCAAATAAATAAAAATAAATTAATAAATTAACCCAGACGAAATGAGATTCTCGCTGGAAACAGAGGGTAGGGCCAGGAAAAAACAGAGGACGAAGAAGACTCAGAGACGTGCTGAACCCGAGGCGGTTCTCATTAAACCGGCCGAAGATCTGAGCTACGCAGAGGTTCTCAGAAACCTTAAGCAGAAGGTCAGGCCTGACGCCCTTGGAGTAAAAATTAAGGGCGTCAGGCAGACAAGAAGCGTAGGGGTCCTTGTGGAACTCGGCCCGGCAGAAAAGGGCAGAGCTGAGTTCTCGGCTGCACATAAAGGAGGCTGTTGGCGAGGGGGGTCTGTGCGAGAGCTCGCACCGAGGTTAGGTCTTGCACCTCAACCCATCTGCAAAAACAATTGAAGTAGAGGAGGCGGTAAAAAGCCACTTCGGAAGACAACAGGTTTGGATAGGTAAAGGTCAGCCTCACGAAAAGACCCTTCAGAGGTGATCTGAAGACTTTTGTGGCACTGACTGAAGAGCTAGCCGCGAGGCTAGTACGCAGGGGACACCTGAAGGTGGGATGGGTGTCCTGCCGTGTGCGCAATAAGTCGGAGTCAACAAGATGCTATCTCTGTCTAGGCTTCGGCCACATGACAGCAAAATGCAATGGTCCGGACCGAACGAGGGCATGCTGGACATGCGGCAAGGAGGGCCATAGGGCTGCGGTGTGCGAGAGTACGCCGCAGTGCTACCTCTGCGCTGCAAAAGAAGAGAAGCCCCGGACCGATCATCTGTCGGGGACGCTGAGATGCTTGGCATATAGGGAGGCAGCCTCGTTGAAGAAGCCTCACGGACGCAGAAGCTAAACATCGCAGCTCGGCAGGTCCGATAAGAAGCCCAGACATATAAAAGAAGCCCAAGCTACTGCAAAAGAGGAGAGCCGAGGCACGGCTGAAAAACGGCACCCCCTGAAGTAATGCGAAAGCGGTTCCGGAGGGAATAATGCCAAAGAGAAAGGGTGGCGTTTTTTAGTGGTTCCCTTAGTGGCATCATTATAATGACAGAGTTGATTTTCTATAATATATAATTACACGAAAGGTGTAATTGGATGTTATATATGTCAGGTCATTGTAGTGATGCGTAGACTGAAATCCCCACAGTACCGAGAAGTGCGGACCTTTCACGTTGTGTTTTTGAACATTTTTCACCAGACCCTGGTAAAAAAAATATATTCGAAATTGCCGACAAATAACGGAGACTTTAAAGAAAAGTGAAAAAATAATGAGCCCACATAAGTATACAACAATAGGGCCTCACCCTTTTGGACTGTTTGATTCTTCTGATGCGTCAACTATTATTAATAACTATTGATGCGTAAAAAATTGTTGGGGGCAACAGTGGGATATTTTTAACAATCCCTTATTTTCATCTTCCAACTTTTAATTTTTCACCTTTAATCTTCTACTCTATTTTTGAATTATGTGCTGAAATTGGTTCGCAATATGTACTTCTAGCTAGGCCCAATTCAACCCAGCATTTTAAAATTTAGGTCTTGAATTAGAGCCAATTCAATCGCTGATCAAGTAAAAGACAACCTAGCCATTATAATTTAAGAAGGAAGACCAGTAGAATGTAAAACAAGTGACAGGTTCTTAAAAAGGCTATACAAACTGTAAAACAAGGCTGATAAAAAGTCAGGCAAACTGTATGACTAATGTGAAGGTCCCTTCATTATTAAGAAAAAAATCTCAATATTTGTTAAAAAACATAATTACATGCTTTAGATTAGATTCATAATTTTTATAACTAAATAAAATAACAGCAACTCAAGTCAAACAAAAACAGACTCAAAGGACAATCGACTCCAAAAACAAGGAATTTCTACAATTGACTCCACGGACTAGTTGTTCATTTCCTTTTCACATTTGGTTCAACAAGAAGATAACCATGGAGGAGAATCTATAGTGAAAAAAAGGGATAACAGAAACTTCAAGCACAAAACTAGTGACAATTTTAAAAAACGACAATATCAAATTCGCGAATGTTGCATATTAAATTAATTTACATACAGTATAACCTTCTTGACAAAGAAAAATCATTTAAATGTAGCAAAACTTTACAACTCCAGACTCAAACAGACAAATTTCTTCATTAGGAAACCTAAACAAGATTATTGACGAGATTTAAAATGTTTAAAATCAAAATTGTTAAATCAAACCTCAAGAAGAAAACAGTAGATATGGAAACTTTTGTTCAAATATATTTATTTAAAGGGGCCATCCATGTAATACCTCAAAAAAAGCGTATATTTTGGAATTTTTTGGGGATGAAGAATATAACGAATCTTTCTCAAACTTTTATAATTTATTAAGACACTTTTGAACTGAAAAATAATTTTTTTGAGCGATAAATATGCATTAAATTTTTTATTATAATGGCAGGTGTCGAACATGTTCAGCCGGGAGATGCAAAACTGCCCACAGTCTAGTTTCTTACAGATTCGTCTGAAACGAAAAACACAAAAAAGTTTCTTTAATTTTATACTCATAGCTTTTATGTGAACCTAACAAATTAAAAAAAAAGAATCATTTTCTGACAAAATGACGTCCGTTTAAAAAAAAGTTTGATTTTCACTCAAAAATTTGCATAAAATTGTTTAAAAAATAATTGTTTAAACATTGTCTGCAGGCAGCATCACTAGGCAAACGCGTGGCGCCTTTTAGGGGTTAAAGAATGCAGTTGCGACTCTGAAAATTTCACGTCATGTTTTCGGGACGACTGGCTTCCATTTAAGACAAAAAATCTATTTTTAAAGCCGTTGCATGGGTCGCCCCTCCCCCTTAATCCTATGGTCTGATAGGTAAGACTTGGACAACGACATCACAGAAATTTCAGCTATATATCTGAACCCCCGCGGGGGAGGGGGGTATAACAGAATTATTAACATAAAATGGGGCTCGGTCAAGCTGTTTCGGAACCCTGTCGTCACGTCGCCATGTCTTCCAAGTGTCACGTCACCAAGTCGTCGTCCAGTGGTCACGTCACATCGTCACTTCACCTATCCACCTACATCATCATGCCATCCCCGTCATGAGTAAAGGAACCCCAACCATTGAAGTAGTGAATAAATCATGTTTTTTTTAATAAACCCGTCGCCTCGTTGTGTCCACACCGTCATCTCCGTAATCCAATCCCGATTTCCCTCTTCGGTCTTACCCCGTAATAATTGGTTTTAAATGTTTTTGAAAAATCGGTTTTCTCTCTCTTTTGGCAAGGTTGTTTTTCCTTGAATTTTCCTATGCATATTTTGGATGCCCCACCTTATGCACCAATTACACTATGTAACAAAAATAAAAAATTTCTCAGTCCTTGGGATGTAATTGTTATTTCCTAGTCTGTTATGTCTTAAAAATATGGAAACCACCTGATATT
>NC_046658.1:7436029-7442113 GCF_010883055.1 Belonocnema kinseyi
AGTTATCTTGGGACAATAGCTGTTTTCTATACTTTTGGGACCTAACTGACTAGGAAATAACAATTACAACCCAGGGACAAAAATCTTGTTACATAGTGTTATTAACGCTCTAATTATATCGTTACTTATTACTTCCACACGTCCCTTAGCTGAAATCGAAAAATCGTATGCGAACACAACACTTTAATTTTGTATTGTTAAGCTCCTGATGCGCACGCGTCAAACGGACACTCAGAAGGAAGCAAACTGGACGTGGACAGGCTTTTTAGGCCCGGGATACCTGCGCGCACCTAATATTGTGCTACTAGAGGGGGCATCCGATAAGTCCGAAATTCCTGGAATTTTCCGCCCCTACATCCCCTCACCTTACCGGTAAAATTCACTTCCTTCGCTTCACTGGCGAGTCCGGAACGAGAGTCACCCTCCATAGGGGCACTTACAGCAATCTTGCGAATCTTTTATTTATATTCTTTTTCTTTGTTCTATATTTTTTATGTATATATTTATCGTCGGACTCCGATGACTCCGAGCGAGAGAAACTTTCAGTGGACCTTGATGATTCAACTATCGACGGACAAAATCAGAGAGAAAAGAAGGTCACCCGCATGTAGAAAGAGACGGTTAGCTAGATAAAATTGGTTGTCTCTTTCTGGCCCATGAACTCCGCGTGCAAATCGCCATGTTGGACTGTGGAACCACTCAAATCACTAAAGGATAGTAAACGACAAACGAAATAGCCACCTTTCAGAAACTTACACAACGGGATTTCCGGAAATGGCAGAGGGCACTAAAGTCTAGCGTTTCATTCACAAACACCCGTAAGTATTTCTATTTCTTCCGCTGGGTTTCGAGTGTTACTAATCGTTATGAAAAAGAGTTCCACTCAAACCCACCAAATAATTTTATTAACGAGACCTTTCTTACATTTTGCCGCCAGAACGGTTCTCTTCCCTCTCCCTGCAAGATGGCGGTCACCGAGGATAATGGAGTCAACAATTAATGGATAACGTCGAGCTAAGCGGTGCTGCGTTTTGATTGACGCAACAGCGAGGGACTACCAAACCAACCTACCCACTAGATTAAGCACGCTACGACACTCTTGGAATGCTTGGGAAATAGAGAATAAAACCAAAATGGTCACAAGAGAAATTTATTAGTGGTCATTTTGTCACTGAATCTTTTTTACCGGAAGTACGGTTCCATTGTGTTACGTCGCTTCTCGTTGTCGGTGGTAATTTGTAGTTTGTATTTTTGTGGGAACCGATCATGATTCATTTAAGAATATAACTTGTTAAATAAAAAATGTTTCCATTGACGTCATATGGTGTGCTCGAGCATTTAAAAATTCTTTATGTTAGGAATAACCCACTCCCCTTAATAATTTTAGTTTTCAGGATCAAAGGACAAAATTTGGATGCGGTAGTTTAAATTACAATTTCATTTTTTTTTGTGTACCATCTCAGGCCTTTCGCCAAAATAGCCGCTCGGGCCTATCTTTAAAAAAGTTAGGTTTTTCTTCTTTTTTTTCAGCTTGGCTTAGGTAAGGGGCTAACCTCCCCCCCCCCCAGGACTGAGTATAGGTAGGCCAAATTTTAAATTAATAATAGTAATGAGATTTTTCATCGGGCAGGAATAATTTAGTACAAACGCGGACGTACGCTCAAAATTCCTGAAAAGCCCACTCTGAGAGCGACAATTTAAACGATAATTAAAGAATTTAAACATGAGGCTAACATGCCGTCTTGAACAGCGAGAGCAAAGTAAACGATAGTACAAATTTCCCAGGCACATGTTATCGCAGACTCTTAAAGAGAGCTCATAACTCAGCGACAATAGCAGAAACCGATTTTTCCATAGTTTAAAATCAACAAAAATAATACTGTAAAATAGTATAGAGCCTTGGGAACTGGAGGGTATCCTCATGCTCAAAGCCTTAATACAAAAAGGATAACGGAAATCGTCCAGAAACGCAAAATTAACGAACATTAGGATCCATGAGAATTCTCAACTTTAACATTTTAATAGAGCAGACCTTACCTAGACTTGTGAGCAATCACTGAATCTAATGATTTTACTAGGAACAAAAGTTTAATGTGGATTCGCAAACAAAGTTTAAAGACGGCAAAGACCGCGACTGGTTTGACACGTGGCAACCCAACGAAAGTGAACTCGGCTTGTTTTCCCGAAGTTTTCAAAAGGTACAAATTGATATTCTAGTACCACTTCCGGTGACCGAATCAGGGAACAAATATATGCTTACATGGCTGGATTGTTTTAGTAAATATTCGGGTGCAATGCCCTTATCCATAATGGATGCTCCACGTTTTGCAGTAGCCCTTGCAGAGAATTTAATTTGTAGCTTTGGTTGTCCTGAAATTATACAAACGGACCAAGGTTCAAATTTTATGAGTCAAATAATGGAGAGTTTCGCGGAAATTTTCAAGATTGAGAGGTACCGCTCCAGCACCTATCATCCGCAGTCGCTGGGTTCGTTTGAACGAAGTCATCATACCTTCTTTGAATACCTGCGACATTACTGCGAAATAGCCAAGTGGGACGAATGGTTACCGTTTGCATTATTTTCATTTAATACCTCGGAGCATGAATCTACCGGAATAACCCCACATGAAATTGTTTTCGGTAGAAAAGTTTGTTTTCCTTTCGCTTTTTCCGACGAAGAAGTTTCATTGACTTTTGTTCAGTACGTGGACAATTTGTTAAATTGTATAATTGAAACCAACTCATTAGTTTCCGCGCGTTTAGAAGCAGCAAAACGATGCTGTAAAAAGTATTATGACCGGAAATTGAATGATCAGAAGTTTGAACCCGGTCAATACGTATATTTGCTTATATCAGCTAGAGAAAATAAACTAGACACATGAACCGCGTAAAATACGCGTTTTTACGTTATATTTAATAATAAACTAATAAAATTATCCGCATTATGAGTCATATTTATATGGCAAAGGAATAGCGTCAAAGTGAGCATTGGTATAGCCATGCGGCGGCAGAGCACATGTTGAGGTAGGTCCAGCGACCACGTGCCCTCCCTTGTGTACAAACACAGGCCTTTCGGGCGAATTCAAGGACCCCGACACGAGCGTTGAGGCGCCCTATTCCCTGTTGTAACCTGCTAGGGTCTTTTTCTCTCCGCCTTCCATCCTTTTTTTTATGAATTGTCGCCA
Organism: Belonocnema kinseyi; assembly: GCF_010883055.1. Lineage (NCBI taxonomy): Eukaryota > Metazoa > Arthropoda > Insecta > Hymenoptera > Cynipidae > Belonocnema > Belonocnema kinseyi. The sequence goes on from NC_046658.1 coordinate 7,439,215, forward strand.
TTTTCAAATTTCAGAGGGTCTTTGAATTTTGAAACCTTTTTAACTTCGTTACATTCTAAAAGAAATTGTGGAACACTGATCACACATAATTACCTTTTTATAGAAACTGAAGTTGAAACCTAAAACTTAAAATTTAAATTATTTATTTATTTATTAAAGTTTCCCTTTTTTAACAAAAATTTAACAGTAAAGGGTTGGGATTTTTGCCACTAAAAGTAGCTACGAAACTTATTAAGTTGCGTAGCTTATTTTAAATTACACAAATTAAAAATAACGTTCCTTTATTACAAAATTTAATAAAATTTTATTTCTTTGATTAAAGTGATTTTTCATTTTGTTTGAAAAAGTTTATTATTATTAATTTATAAATTGCATTGTCGCCTGAAAAATTCAAATGGTATGCGTTTTCAAAATTTTTGCCTAATAATCTTGTGCTAAATTTTATTCAATTTTTGTTTCTCTATGGGTTATTCTTTCAAATTTTCTAAACCTTGTACAATAATGATATTATTGCAACCCACATAGAGATAAATGGGTCAATTCTATCGTAAAGTATAAGTTTTCTATTTTTATAGTAGAATTCTTTCAAGGATAAATTATTTTAAAGATTTGAGCAAGTGGACAAATTTCTGATTTCATTGATGAATTTATGATTCATAAACAAATGAGAGATTTTCCTCATATGATCCTTATCAAATTCTTTCGTGAGCAATTTATTTGATTGAATTCGAAAACATTTCTTTTCAACATAAGTGGTTGTTAGCTTCACCATTTATTTATTAAAGAATTTGATAAATAATAAATTAAATTTTAGGTACCTTATTACTGATAAAACTTTTACTTTTGACATTGTAAAATTTTCTTTCTAAACCTTATTCATTTAATGTAACTGCACATTAAAATTTCCTAAATAAATTTTAATATTTTATAAGAAAGCAGGGCAAAATGGGTGGAGGTGTGAGGGAGAGTGAGAGGAGAACATTCGACCTTTTTACGACCACTATGGTTGCTGAAGCGAAAAGAGGGAAAGAGAAAGAAAAAATCAAGCCACCAAAGAATATGCATATTTAAAAACAAAATTTAAAGTAAATCTCTCATAAGAATGAGACTAAAAGAGTTTCCCTGCCCAATCTTCGACTTTAACGAAACATTTAGGGCGGTCCTTAACGTTAAGGAGTATTAAGACGCAATCGAAACTCGGGCCGCATCCCAGTACCAAACTGACTGCCTTGCGATACCGCGATATTTTGAAGTAGTTAAGGGCATGTGATACTTACAGTTTTTCCGGCTTTTTCCCACAAAAATGAAAATTTTTAAAACTGAATTAGGAGATGCTATAAAATATCATAACGGACGTCCCCGGACTCTTTTTTGACGGATAATAATAAAAAAAACTTATTGTGCTAAATAAAAATTTTATGCATATGCATTATTTTGAGGTTACGTCGGTTTTCATCTCTGCCTTTCCGATAATCTGGAAATTATTTATGAAATAAACTTTTTTCATTTCCTGCAAACAAGGTTAGTTCCGGGAGATTAGTTACTATGTTTATTCGTAAGTCCAAAGTTTTCGTCCAAAAATATTGTGTAGTTTGGAAGTGACGCTCGGCTGAATTGTAACACAATCAACCTCGAAATATACACGCACGTTGTTAGCAATATCACAAATTTTTTGCTAAAAAAAACACAAAAAAGTGTGTGGGAACGTCCGTTAGTATGTTCGCTATCATTTCCCAGATTTTAAAGGCAAAATATCTCTTACCCTAGGAAAAAAGCCGGGGGAATCTCACACTGAAAAAATTGAAACTATTTCCTAAGCGCTATGCAAATTAATCACATTTTGCTAAATTAAAACTTTTTCGAATTAACACACAAAAAAGTGTGTGGGGACGTCCGTTAGCATGTTCGCTATCATTTCCCAAATTTTTAAGACAGAATATTTATTCTTCTATAAAAAAAGCCGGGGGATCCTAAAACTGGTAAAAACGAAAATTTTCTAAGTATCACATGCCAATAACACATTTAAACTATCAAACGCGAAGTTGTTTCTCCTGTTTTCCCCTATAGTCGGGGAAAGTAGAATAATCATAGATAATTTAAACAATAGGGAACAAAAAGGGGGATAGTATTCCTTACCCGTCCCTTTTATTTCAGACTGCCTCAAATGAAACTCGTGAAGCATTAAATGCTGGAGCGCCGGGTGAAATGCCCCCCCCCCCCACAAATGATCTCAGAAGGCGCCTGAGGCACAATATGCACATACGGTACAGGGTAGGACGAACCCTCAACTAAGGCCTGTGCATCGACTGCGTGCACTTTGTCGGGGCCTGGAAATAACTGTCAACGAAACGGCTATTCACATGATGTGTGACCGGGTTGAAGGGATGCCGCGAACAGCGCCTGTGTGTTCGCGATGCTTTGCTCCTGTCGCCGTTGACGATATCCAGGTATCCGCTAAGTGCAACTTCATATTCCTGTCACAGCCGATTTCCAGGGGAAATAGTAAGGCAATTGTAGAGGAATGGCAGGCAGGTCAGGTGGTCCCCAAGACCGTGTTATTAAAAATAGAATAGTAAGAACAAAGCAACACAGTATATTAGCATACATGTTCAACCCTTTCTCTTTACCATAATCGCTTAAGTGAACATGAAATCTTCTTCTTCGAGTTATTTTTATTTTTAAGAAAAACCAAGAAAATTTGTGTAAAAATGATTAAAGATTTGCTCAAATCTATTGGAATCTTCCAATGTCGAAAACTTTTAAAAAGTTTCTATAATTTTCAAAATCCGGTGTACTGTACCTTTCATTTTTAAGTGTTCAAAATTCTTTATCTTCGAAATCTACATGTTATATTAAAACATTCTTCTCGTGTAAATTTTTAACTAATTGTTCCTTTATA
>NC_046658.1:7442213-7449124 GCF_010883055.1 Belonocnema kinseyi
GTGTTTACCTTTTTGATTCCTTCCATTTGTGTAAGTTTATATAAGTGAAATCTTGTTTTGTTGTCGTTGAAAAAAAAATTTATATATATAATAATAATTTTGTTTATTAAATTACAAAAGTTTGTTTACCTTAATACAGAAAAGTGAGAATTTAGATCTCTCAAATTAGGATAAAAGTGATAATAATCAATGTGAACATACCTTCAATTTAGGTTAGGAAATCTGTTAGTTTGGTATTTCATTAGGGTTGTTTCCTCTGCACCTTTGTGAATTACAAGGTTCCACCAAACACAAGGGTGAACGGTGGCATAAAAGAATCCCCACGTGCGCAGACAGCTGTTCGACGCCGACGCACATATCGTATGGTCCGCGACGTCAGACGACCGCGCGCGAGCCGCCGTCATGCTTACGACACGCATATGCGATTGGACACCGGTTTGTCCAAATCTCCCTCGGAGGGGAGTCTACGCGCGGTAAAATTTAAATTTGAAAAGGTCGTCTTATAAGGAGCAATCTTTTCTTAAAGGGGTAAATTTAACAGATTGCTGTTTCACCGAAAAAATATAATATTTTAGCGGCAAGATTTAAAACTCTATTCGGATTATAGTTGAAAATTAAGAATATAAGATTTTAGCTTGAATAGGTATTTGGCAATCGCAAGTGGCCGGTCAACTTGTTTAAACAGGAAATACGATATTGTCGTAATAAAATAATTATGCATACAAAGACTTCTTTGTACGAAGCCGAAACGGAAATTCCAAAGGACTGATTTTAATGGTATGGAATTTCCTGTACATAATATTTTGTATATAGAATCGCTTATATTTTAGCAAGAAATATTAACAGGAAGTGACCAATGAGAATTTTTGTAAATTTAATTATCTTAATGGGTTTTAGTTTCGCGGATCATTGATTAAAACTTTGGGTTTAGACATTTAAATTAGTTTGGATTTTTATTTCAAGGGATGTTGCTGTAACTCTTAAATTTCAATTTCGTAAAGACATTTGGTTTGAGAATTGTTGAGTAAAAACGACATTATTGGAGGCGCATTGTCAGTGAAAGTGTATGATTGTTGAGATTATAAGTGGGATTAAGAAGACTCATTGGTTGCTTTCCTTGTAGGGCAAATAAAATGTAAGAAAATGTACACGGTCGCGACCGGTTAGTTCATTTAAAATTTGGTTGACTTATTTTAATAGTATCCTTCATTGATAAAATTTACGATTTTAAGCATTTAAAGATTTAGTACCGGACACTTAGTCTCAGGAAGTTGAGGTTCTAACCTCTTAAAACAGCGGAACTACAACAAGGAAAACAATCATCGTTGGTGTACTTAGCGTTGATAAGTGTACAGATAGATTAAGAAGGTTACAACTCATAAAAGAAGAAGTGCATACAAATTCTAGACCAGGCAAATAACAGACAAGGTATTATTACAATCTGAAAAGTTGGCCGGTAGAATTTAAAATAGGGTTAGTCTTAAGACGGGTAACAAAACTTTCAAATAAATCAGATAAACAAGTAGGTAAACTTTATAACCACTACGAAGGCCCTTTTATTATTAAAAAGAAAATTTTCCCCCCAAAAAAAAGAACAAAACACAAATCCAGAGAAAAAAGCGTGGGGAATAGACTTCATTTTATTGGACTTGAAACAGGCGGAATACGAAGACAACACAATAAGCAAGGCTTACTGTATAATAAACAATTACGTGGGAGGATATACAAAAATGGAACAGAGAGAACAAAAACTTACTAAACAAAACGACTAAATAAACCTACAAAGAACGCTTCAAGCACGACTAAACAACGAAAGACAAGCATCCAAAAGAAGTAGAACATTGCAAAAAGATTTCCAAAGACATCAAAGATCAATAGCTACAGAAAGGGAGGAAAAGAAAACAAAGACGAGGGAAGATTCGAAAAGGAAAATAATGTACTAAAGCAGTCCTTCTCAAAATACGAGGAGCTCAAATGAGACGGGAAAGGGAAGAAGACAAAAGAAGAGAGGAGGAGAGATTGAGGGAGGAAAGGAAAATGTCAATCGCTTGAGATAAACATCGCCAACAACGAAAACAAAAAATACGAAGATTGGCGCAAGAAAAAACAAAGGAAAAAAACTTAATGAAAACTAAATAAGACCGAATTGAGCGAACTATGTGAGACTTACAATGTTTTTTTCTCGATTTTCTATTTCTTTTTTACAATTTTTTCTCTCCCATCATTTTGTCCATCTTCAAGGGAAATTACCGCGACATAAAGCCTTCAAATCTGAACTCATGATTGGCATTTGACCAAATTGCTTACTTTTAGTTTTTGTCTTTCTCCATTCAAGACTCTGTCTCAGTTTTATACGAGAAGTTAGTTATTTCATTTGAAAAATAAGCGATAAATATTAGATATACGTTGCAAACATTTTGTTGACCAATCTCCTTCTCTATCAAAGCAAATAAGAACAAAGTAAATAAGAAGGATAAAATTAAAACAAATACAATAACATTTTAAAATAAAATCGACAAAGACACAGAGGGATTCTGTAGCTAATTCTGCAAAAAAACTGGTAAATAAGCCTATCTATATAATTCACGACTCTTTTTGTACCTAATAGCAGACCGTACAAATTTAAGAAAAATTACACTACCCCAAACCATGAAAACAAAATTTACTTACAGGGGGGCTGGACAATAATTAATAATACAATTTAGGACCTACTCATAATTGAAATAGACGAATACGAGATCGAGCTATACATTGGTAAAGGTCCGAACACCTGAGTAAGAGAGGGGGGGGGGGATGTAACAGCGCTGCCATCTTAGTCTTAGTTCGTTTGGCGTATCTGTATCTGGTAATCGCCTTGCGGATTCCCGCCCTATCTAGGATTACTGCTAATCTGTCGGCACGTGTCGACAACCATTTCTTGTGAATCGCAATTAATGCACTTTATTTGCATGTTAGCCTATTTATTGATATTCTACCCTTTTTCTTAGCGTTCAACTCCCCAACGTGTAAGGTCACGAGCCAAAAAACAAAGATATTATTATGTATCACTAAAAATAGCTAGGATACGAATACATGTTATAAAAAATTGGGCCACGAGGAGGATGGCCCTGGAGGCACTAATAGGTTTGGAGCCCCTCCATCTTACCATAAAGACCGGGGTTGCGAAGGCGGCCTGGAGATTAAATATGGTAAACGATAGCAATATCTCGACAGTTATGCGGATATCAACCGACATCGCGACGAGGACGGCACTAAGCATGCTCATCCAATCGTCGCTACATTTTCGATCAGAAATACCGAGTTATCCTACCCACTAGAGAGGAATGGGCTAACGGTGAGGCACACCTATCCATTGATGGAGACAGCTGGTTTAAAGATGGCTCCAGGAACAAGGAGAACACTGGAGCAGGTGTATATCGTAGAAGAAGCGGAATGGGCTTCACAATTGCGATGGGGTCCTACGCAGCAGTCCTACAATCTGAGATTATGGCCTTACTCCAGTGCGTCTATAAGGCAATGGAGTATGGCAATAAATGAAACATCCGCATTTGCTCAGAAAGCAGGGCTAGCAGTATGGGAGTGCTCTGATGCACTGAATAAGCTAGCGCCAGAAAACCGAGTCACTCTGCTCTGGATGCCTAGACACAGTGGCATCAGGGGCAATGAGATATCGGACAGGCTAGCAAAGCTAGCAGCGAAGGAAAATTTTACTGAACCTGAGCCAGTTGTAGGGATTTCCAGTAAGCCAGTCACTGAAGATATTAACATTTGGCTGACCGAGGAACATCAGAATAAGTGGGATTTGGTCTCTGGCTGCAGACAGGCTAAAACACTCTTGGGCTTAAAGCTAAACCCATATCGAGCGAAGGAAATACTCAAGCTCGGGAGGACTGAAGTCAAAGTCCTAACAGAAATGTTTATAGGACATTAAAACTTCCAGTATCACAGACATCAGATAGGGCTTGAAGAAAGTCCCCTCTGCCGTCTGTGCGGGAAGGAAAATGAGAATTCTACTCATATTCTCTGTCACTGCCCTGCGATTGCGGGGAAGCGTGCAACACTCACAGGCAGTTACTGAATTAATGATTCTGAAATACCAGCCAACAGCGTGGCTGCGGTCCTTTCCTTATGGAGAGGGCTTTGGGGCCATGCTTAAGGCTTATAAGGAGACGCAACAGGATGACCCAAGCTTCAGGGGCTGTGACGGTCTCAACCCAGAATGTTAATATTATCAGAGATTTCTCAGGCGATTCTACGCACTGAAATCAACTCTAAGAAACTTGGCAAGGCCAATCTAATTGTGGCTACTGTCAAATCACGAATAGAATTTCTTGACCAACGCTAGAAAAGTTGTGAAACCCTCAATCTGAAAATTAAACCTGGAACTAAGTCAGCTGAGCGTTAGATATTGGAATATTTCACAAAATCTAAATTTCTGGCTATTGAAGATGGTTATCTCAATGCGCGAGATTTTTGTTATAATCAATTGGTCTTTCTTACTCCCGAGCTTAAAGCCAATGAAAGTTTAAATCAGTCTCAAATTATTCGTCATGATTCGTTGCCTGTTAAACTTCCTCAAATCATTTTACCAGATTTTTCAGGAGACTACAAGGATTGGGAAAATTTTCGCAATTTATTTAATGCTTTAGTAATTTAAAACGATTCCTTGTCTAATATAACAAGATTAAACTATTTGAAATTGTCCTTAAAAGGCAAAGCTAAAGGTTTTTTAAACCATGTTTCGATAACTGATGCTAATTTTATCTCCATTTGGGAGTCACTGCAGAACAGACTTGACAACAAGAGAGCTTTAATCTCAACTGATTTACAATCCTTTATTAATATTCCTAATGTATCGAATAATATTCTGGAAGACCTAAAAATCTAATGCGATAAAACAGATGAGTGATTGGCGACTCTCAAAAATCTTAAGCGCTTAACAAAACATTGGAGTGATTTACTTTTTTTTATAATGGCTTAAAAATGTGATATTAGTACTCTTGAGGAACGGGAGATGCATATTGGTTCTAGCACTGATTATTCCACTTATCAGCAATTTGACTCATTTTTGGAGAGTCGCATACGTATTTTGGAGGCTATTAAAGCTTCAAAACCTGGCGCGAGTTCTCAAAAAAAGAGTAAGGCTTCAAAACAATCGGGAGTTAGAAGCCAAAATGCAACTTCTAGCTCAAAGTGTCTCCTTTGTAAGGATAATCATTGTTAACTTAAATGCAACCAATTCAAAGCTCCGTCTGTGGACAGGTGTAGGGAAGTTGCAACAAATAATCATTGTTGTTGTAATTGTCTCACGCCTCACACTGGTTCTGATGGTACGAAAGGGTGATCAAAACTAAAAAATTGAATTTAGTTCTTTTGATGTAGAATTGATGACAATCTATTAAAAACTGTTTGAAGTTCATGAAAGGACAAAAATCATTAAAAATATATTATAGTTTTAGGTCTTTTTTTATCCTTCAAAGTTCAACAATTTGAGAACGCATACAAAAAGTGGAAATGCTACGTTGTAGTGAAAGATCTTATGCAGCCATTTCAATTAAAGATTTTTGCGCCAACTTGCGAATTTCAATAAATTTTAGCACATTATTTATTTGCTTACATAATTATTATTTCGTCAATAATCACTTCCCCTAATTTATTACAGCAAATCATGTCTGAATTAAAAGTTTAAAATCAGGAACTTGAAATACTATTGTTAATTAAATTTCAGGCATTTATCGGGTTCTTTTAAATTAGGCTAACGTATTACGTTTGCCACTTTTAATTTTTAAAATTTTTGTGGCATATTTAAAATAAGAAAACTACTCTCTAAATTTAAATTCATTAAAAAAATTCCGAATTTCAATCAGTGGCTTAATTCTAGCTATAAAACAGGTTTTTTACTAATGTATTAGTAACGATGACTAATTTATCAGCAAAAACTACTGATTCATTGCTAGAATTGAGCCGCTAATTGAAATTAGTGAACATTTTAACTGACTCAAATGTAGAGAGTAAACAATGTTTCTGATCTGGATTCAATAAAATTGTATTCATGTTCAGAATGCGCTGGCAGCCATATTGTGTCCGCCATTTTTAATTTTGACGACAAATTCGGAATCAGGAACCCGTAAAGTATTTACAAAATAAATTTCATGAAAATCGGATAACATTTCGACTTTTGATCAGCTTTTTGTACCATCTGAACCACTGTGCGTCTGGACATCGACCTCTTAATTGCGTTAGTAAATTCAAATGTTGCAAGCGCGGCAGGATGTTACATTGCGATGATTATAATTGAAATCCCACCTTATCACCAACTAACTCTGCATGGGTTACTTCTAAATTGGCAGGTGAATCATGTTGCGCTTAAAGAAGCAGACGATAAAGTTTCGTTTCATTCTCTGAATAATCATACAAATTTATCGCGCTCAACCTTACTCGCTACGGCTATTATTTCCTTCCAAGCTGAAAATGGACGAAGTCACAAATTTAGAGTTATGCTTGACCAATGATCTGAATGTTGTTTTATTACCGAAAGAGCAATGAAAATATTAAGTCCCAGCTACAAAAAGGGTAAAGCAGTAATTAGTATCCCAGCAAACACGTTCTGTAACTGGTCGAGATCAAAAATTGAACTGTGTTCTATAACAGTTACAGAAGTTCTGTAACATTTGTTCTAATTATTTTCTAGAACTGTGCCGCTAAAGTGTTACATCGAAGTGCTGGAACCCTATTACAAGTGTGTTCTAGAAAAAATTAGGGATAAAGATTAATAACTGTTCCAGAAGAGTTGTTAGATAACACAGGCTGACAAAATTTGACAAAGGTCCGGAACCAGAGACCAGGCCTAGTATACCCGAAGGTTTTTGCTGCGCTGAATCCGAATCCGACCTCAGAAAAATTCCATCACC
>NC_046658.1:7449224-7459334 GCF_010883055.1 Belonocnema kinseyi
GCATCGCATTTTGAAGGTAAAGAGTAGTTCTTTACGATGCCATTGTCAGTTTGTGAAAAAAATTTTTCGCGATGTTACGGGGCCTCGAACACATCAAAATAATGGGTTTCTGACCCTTTTAGGTTAGAATATCTCGAAAACTGAGGGTGATGGAATTTTTCTGAGGTCAGATTCGGATTCAGCGCAGCAAAAACCTTCGGGTACAGTAGGTCTAGTCTCTGGTTCTGAGAATTGTTGGCCTGTGTAATTGTTCTAGAACTAAACAATCACAGACGTTCTGTAACATTTGATCCAAGCTTTTTCTAGAACTGTGCTACAATAGTGTCTATCGAAGTTCTAGAATCCTGCTACAAATGTGTTCTAGAATAAATCAGGAACAAAAGTTGACATCTGTTATTGAACAGTTCTAGTACTAACGTTCTAGCGTTCATGTTCTAGCACTAATGACAAATCGCATACGATCTTTGTTATTTTCTATGTTATTATTATTATGAATTATATATTATTATGAATTATGAATATATTATGAATTGAGAGAAGTTGTAGGCTCCGTAAGTTACGATCATGGTTCCTTAAAGCAACCAATCCCGACGCAACTGGAGCGTGTACGTCAGCCACTCCTGCTCTTTCTATCCTAGAAGGTAAGCAAGAACGGGAAATTTACACAAGATAATTCATACACTTTTAGAGTTACCAACCTTTGTACAATGTTAGGAGGAACAGTGTTGTCAGACCAGATGCAGTGGTTCAAGAAGAACAGCCTTTTGCATCTGACTTGCGATCGTCTAAATCTGATGCTGGCAAGCCGAGATTTTGTTGAGTTGGCTAAGAAATGAAGCTTTCATACCTCCAAGGCAGCCGAGTATGAGAACCACAAGATGGACCAATTCCAATAGATCTTAAATTGATCATTCTTTACAACGGACTCAAGTTCCCCCTGGGCGTATGGCAAGACGGGCATTAGATCAACAAGATAGAAATGCCGCAGATCGTAATATAACACTTTTAGAACCGCATAGTGCTCTATACGTACCCGAAGCGTACATACTTTGAGCATCCACTGAGAACATGTACAATCGTTTCTGGCTCTTGCTTGCACGCTCGGCAGTTGGTATCGGATACAGGTACATTCATTATGCGCTTACGGTAAACTAAGGTGCCTGTAAGGCCGTCTTGACAGTCAAATAGAAATCCCTCCGCCTCCGATTTTAATCCATCAGATTTGAGAATCATTTTGGATAGACCCATCGATAGCTTTTCTCTACGTATAATGCCGTAGAAATTGTCATGAAGGAGCTTGTCAGCATGTTCCTTTAGTAGAAGCAAATGTTCTGCTTCCTGTACACGACTTTTAAGCACCAAATGTGTTAATGATGCTAGGCCATGTGTACTGTCGCTGAAATCAAATGGGAGGTCAAGCTCTTCTGCTGCCCTATCTACGGCTCGGTAGAGAATCGCCATAACGTTGACGACCTTATGTTGGTGTCCGAGTCGTATTAGAGAATCTGTGCTGTTTAGATTTGAGCAGCATTCTCATCATCTTGCGCCTGCTTCGGTCAAGTTGCTTTAACTCATTGACGTTCCATTGTCATGCACCAAACGTTTAAAGCAGTATAGAAACGGCCAAAAGATTGGTCGCCTGAATCTTAGTCTTTCCAGATAATTCGGAAGCCCATATTTTTCTAAGAATTTTGCGATACCTTTTTTCACGGGCCGTTTTTAACACATGCACATATTGGGTTTCCGCTTATAATATTCTAAGATATGCACATGTATATTAGAGTACCTATTTACTGCCGCCACAAGGATTGCAAGGTTCTCTTTTGAAGAATCAAAGAGTTTAACGATTAACGCACCGTAGGGGTCGTGAGCGACTCAAATTTTTTTCGGACGATTATACCAAAACCCCCTTTGTAAATTTGAATTCTGTGGAGCTCTGCAGTGTTAGTTAAACATTTCTTCTTCTAATCTATACTATTGGCAAGTGGCTGTGTAGATTATTTGATCTGCGGAATTAGTTGGAAGCAGTCGCCGCCTAGCTGGGGGTCGTCCATGATCCCACATGTCGCTTGGTGATTTTTTCGAAACAAATTTTTCATTTTTATTTTCGAAAAATATTGTGTTTCCTAGTGAAAAGGAGTGTGAGTACTGCAAAAAAGTGTCCAGATTTTTTTGCATGCCCTCGTTGCTAACATAATTCGGTGTCCAAAGTGTCCAAAGCATCGGGTATTCATGTGAGGAATATGTGACGGTAGAGAATAGCGCTTTCATTATTCTTTATTATTTCAATTGTGATCATTTTGCAACGATCTGTCTTCAAAAACAAAGAAATTACATGAGAAAATAATGAAATAATCAGTGAAAGTCGTTCCTTCCACTTTTCATGAAATAGCCCAATTCAGATTCCCAAATAAATATCTTTTTCAGAGCTGCACTATTGCCGTTTTTTGAACTTGAAGAGATATATATTGAGAGTCACAGGCTGAATTTTCAGGTAAAAATATTGAAAATTGACTGATTTATGATTTTTTGTGTAAAAAAACTCATTTTTAACGTTTTTGTTAGTATTTATTTTTTCTGACGCGCACCAAAATTTTTTCATCGATATAACCTTATCCTCACACGGAAAGGACATTTCGAGAGTATCCACTAATTTTGTTGAATTGATATAACGGATACTCTCTTTGCAGGATGAAATTTTTTGGCTGGGGTCGCCCACGACCCCACATGGCGCTTTGTGAAATTATTAAATAGCATGGCGCTTTAAAGGTTAAGGCCACCCATGTATAAAAGGTAGTGGACTTTAAATTCTCTTCTGTGAGGCGGGCCAAATAGATATCCAGAGCCTTTATCACGGAGCACAATAGATAGAGCCAAGAGGGAGCTGCAAAAAAGTATCGGATTTAAAAGTCTCCTTGGAAGACCCCCCTCTTATATGTGACATAACTTGCAGTCATTTGTCTTTTGTCGGATGTTATTACAAATCTTGTCCGTCACAAGAGCATAAGCTCTTTCATACATCTCACTATTTTGGGATGTACCTCCAGACACTCAAGGAGCTTGACAAGTAGCTCATGTTTGTGTTATCGAATGCCTTTCGGTAGTCAATCCAAGCCGTAGACAGATTGCGTTAATACCTGATGGAATGCTGGGTAATACATCTGTCTATTGACAGGTTCTCTCTGCAACCAGCCAATCCTATTTTATATCCGCGTTGTTCAACTATTGTACTCCATACCGGCTCGATAGATATTAATATCCTCTCTTTGAGGATGCCAGTGAATATCTTGTGGCTGATGTTTAAACAAGCTATGGGCCGGTAGTTCTTTGTGCTTGCAAAATCTCCGGTCTTAGGGATGAGTACCGTGCGTCCTTCAACTAACCACTGTCGGATGGGTTGTTCACCCTTTAAGAAAGTAGTAAATATACGAGCTAGATGTTGGTGCGTAAAAGTGAACTTCTTCCACCAAAAGTTGTAGATTTCATCTGGCCCTGGCGCTGAAAAGTTTTTAGTTTTAGCGATAACTTTCTTTACTTCATCAGCAGTAATTATTTCACCCTCCTCTTCTGGACGTTGTTACAGTTGCCTCTGACAAAAGTTACGAAACAGGGAGATATCTGAAGCATCTTCATCTAGCTTATGAGTATCTCCATATATTTGTCCCCAGAAGACTTGATTCTTAACGGCACATGACGTTTTGTTGAAAAGACGAGAAGGTTGAGTAGAAAATGTGGAATTTTCCTGAATCCACTTTACTTTCCTTACAAGGTGCTTTTTGGCTGTTGAAAGAGCTCTTACTTTTTAATTCCAGTGCTGCTTGATGGTAAACAGTTTAAACTTGTTCAGCATGTGATTTGCTTTCCGTAAGTTTCGAGAAAGTTCCCTAACTTTTGGAGTGAACTTCTTATTTGATGTTATGTAGCTCATCACGCACTGAACTTTTGATGCGTGCCGTCTAGCCGCTCGCGAGTCTTGCTCAGGCGTACTGAAGTATCATTACTTCTATTTTCGCTTAGCAGAGAGACCCCCTTTTCGTAAAATACAGTTCAGATTCCAGAGATCAACATCTTTAGGGAGCAAATTAGGGAGAGCAGTATTAGTTTCAGCTAACTTTTTCCATATTCAGCCTTTGCATGTTCCTCTTCGCGCTAGTAAGCTTTCTTGACAACAAGTAAGAATGTGTTTCCTGAGTTGGTCTGACCATTTAAAACGATGTTCTTGCGTTTGTCTGAGGCCATTGCCTGGTTGTACATACCCTCGCTTCGGTCCTATTGCCACTCCCAACTGAGCCATGGACTCCATGTGAGAGAAGCCTATTGTGGTGGCTCTCGAACGATGGGGTCGCCACTTCCCTTTATTATTGTTATTATTAACTTGATTATCTGTATTGTGCCATCCGAAAGTTACTGAGACGCTCAGTGGATGTTATCCATGTTGTCCGTGCTGTTAAGACATATTTGCGACACAATACTTAAAGTTATAATTTGAACGTATGATGTAGCATTTTTAGTATTTGTAAGAACAGAATATTTTGCTTTCCACAGGGATCCGAATGAAATTATGGGATATTTTTCGATATTTTGAATTATTTCTACACAATACAAATAATTTAGCTAAAAACTACGCTGAAGAAAAAAGTAATAAAGAAAAATTAAAATTAGAAAATAAATTATCCGAAAATAATGGAGTTCTGATAAAACATAATTTTGACATTTTGCCTCCAATATTTTTCTATAATTTGCCACACTTAGGTTAGCTTAAACCCAACTTATTTTGAAGATTAAGAAATATTTATAAAATATCGAAAACTATCCTTAATTTCGTTCGGATTCCTGACTTTACAGATCTATCTATTCCAAGTATCATCTAAACATTATCGACTGATTAGCTATTAACTTTTTTTAAGCATGTATAAGTAAAGTGCGAAAAGTTATCTCGCAATGACAATCTTAAAGTTATGATTTGAACGCATGTTGTAGCTTTTTCAGTCTTTATAAGGACAGAATGTTTTCTTTTGAAAATTATGGGACATTTTTCGATATTTTAAAATTATTTCTACACATTGAAAATTATTTGCCCAAAGTCTACGCTGAAAAAGAGTAACCCAGCGGAACTTTTCCAAAAACAACTTTTCAACAGAAACAACTTTTCCAGAACTATGATGTACCAGTTCTAGAACACAAAAGAACAAGTTCTAGAACGTCGTAAGAACATACTCAGAACACGGTTTAAGTAATGTCCCCAAATGGATGTAGCAGTTTTGTAACACTGTTACAGAACTATGTTCTCCAATCGTTGTGCAACAATTATGGAACAGTGTTATAAGTAAAAAAATTTGTTTAGAAGTATTCAGGAAAAGTGTTATAAAGTAACCTTGGTCTGTAATAGTTCCGTAACAAATATGTAAAAGTGTTACGATGCAAATTTTTTCTGTAATCGTAAGGTCGGGTAAAGGGCTAATTAGGTCAGGGTCATTTTTCCTATGGTCGATTTTACGTAGTTATTGTGGTTTTTAATTTTCTTTCTGCCAGGTAGACCGGGGTGTTTTGAAATTGTATAGTGTTTATGTCTGCGAGCGTTGTGATTCATAAATGTAAGTATAACTCCATCTTTTTTCTGCGTGTGTTCTTAATCATGCGAGGGTCCAGATACTATCTTGGACTGTCATTTGCAAGATTTTTGCTGCTGTCATCAAATTTTTGCTGGCTGATATGGATGCTGGTCGTTGCCGTCTTCTCTTTGAGTGCTCAGTACCTTGACATCATGGATAGCGACAGCTGCGTCTCTTCATCGGCCGAAACCACCTCCTACGAGGATTTTTGCTGGACGAGGGGGATACCCCTCTGCCTAACAGCATCGTTGGCATTTGCGTTGAATCCAGGTAAGTTTGTCTTTTATTCGTTTGACGTGATTTGTGCGAGATCAGTTGAGATCGAGATGTGACCATGGCGACATTCACTAGTGTTGAGGAAGTGAATTCTATTTTTATTTAGTCCATTGAGGATTTCGATCTGTCCCTTTCAATTCAGGCGGTGATTCCGATTTAGAGCCCGGGATTCCGGAGATAATTGTTGTATCAGCTTTCGCGCCGCGATTTTCGAAGATCGATAGTCTGCGGTAACGCGTATGTAGAATCGAAGAATTTTGAGGGATTTTTCAGTGATCTGGAGTGGGATCCATAAGGTTTGGGTGGCTACAACGTTACAATATATTTATTTTTTGTTTTTATGTCAGGCCTAAATCTTTATATTTAGAATAAAAATAGAGCCCCCCCCCCCCTGGTTTAAAATCTCAGCGTTATTTGTAGTTCTTAGGTTTAATATTTTTTTTCATCGTAAACTTAGAATAAATTGTTACGAATTACTTATCTTTAAGTATGCTTCCGGATTTCCTAGTAGGCAAAACGAAAACGAATTTTAGAAAAGTACAAATATTCAGACTTTAGAATGTTTTATTTGGCTTTATCCCCAAAATCGAGATACATGACCGGCCTCTTTTAGGGTTAGAACGAAACTGATACAAAGGACACAGCGAGCTCAATATGTTGAGAGTCGGCTTACAATTACGTCACGTTCCTGAGCCTTAAGGGGATTTATTAGAGTTTTAAAAAGGAAGGTAAGATTCTGTCCTCAATTTTGAATATTCTTGTCTGATTTCTTGCATACTTCATCTAAATATTGGTACCTCGGCGGCGACAGAACCGGTTTTTGGATACAATGTTTATATTTTGTTTAATAATACAATGGAGAGAACAATGGAGATAAATTTCAGTGACACTCAGTGTAGCCTCACGTAGATTCTCGAGGCAATCTTCATCGACCCTCGTAAAACTCACGAGGCAGACTCCCTGGAGCGCTGTAAACTATATACAAAAGTGTAACTTCTGCCGTAAACTTGACTTCTACTCCCTCAGTCTGAATAATGAGTATTCAATTAAAAATCACTGATTAAGAAGTCTTATTAATTTCGAATAACTTTGAATACATCCAGTGTAGAAGGTATTTTCATTGTAATTCGTTCGGTCTTTGCTTCGTTCGTAAAAGTATTTGTCGTTCTGTCAAGAAAAATATCAATTATCGAGTCATTCATTCTTTGAACTTAATTTATGAATTTATTAATTTCAGCATTTTTAACTAAAAATGGGACGTCATATTTATAATTTTATTCAGCGAGAAACGTGTTTTTTCTTGTAATTGATTAAAGACAGTTATAGGAATTAAAATTTAGAATTCCTTTCGATTGATAGGCACTTTTTTCTATGTAGCTGTCTTTTTTATTTATTGCTCAATAAGGTTATTGCAATTGAAAGTATATAATCTAATAAATACGTAATGATCTATATTGGCTACGAAAAACTGTACTTTGTACCAGATTGTATCTTTGTGAAGTAAATAAATATTTGAAAGACGTATTCTTGACAGTTTTTATTGTATACAAAATCTTTGCATTTCTAAGCTTCCATCCTGTACTATTTTATTGCTTCTAGTTTCCGCATGCAGATCATAAACATTTTGACCATTTTGTACTGCTTACCAGTTCGGGTAAAACGTTGTAAACTAATCCAAAACACGTGATTGCAGTTTTTGCAATATTTATCTGAAAGTTCATTTTTACTCTTTCCTATTTTCAGTCTTTTGCCTTCCTCGGAAGAAGAGGTATCTTGAACTGTAGCTCCTTTCGAAATCATCCTTAGAAAATAGAGAACGTTTCTTTGATAAAATAATTTTTTTAGAAATAAAGAAATTTCTGACGATTAAAATACATTTATTTCCATCAGAGAAAATTTACATGCAAGAAAACTATTTATTTCCGTGAATGTTGCGTGTTGTTTTTGGTCTTTTATATTTTGCGTCTTGCATTTTGTGTTGTGTACTGTTTATCGGGTATAGTGTATTGTGTACTGTGTATTTCCCACCTTTGATACAATGGGGAAAAATTGGAGAAAATGTTCGTCTGCGCAAAGATCAAGATCACTGTCCAAGAAAATACGCTGCAAAAAGTGTAAGTAGACCAATCAATGTAACCAATTTTTTTAACTGGCCATATCAATATATCATATCGTGGTATTACAATTTTGTATTCAAATTTTATATCAAGCTTCAACTACAAATATTCTATTGTAGGTGACAAACTTTTATTTTTATACTTTAAAGTTCCTCTCTGTTAATAAAAAATTATTTTCTTGCTGAGAAATGATTTTCGTAAAATTACGATTGCATTCTTTTGAGTGATGTTTCACATTGATTTATAGAAATTTTATCCTTTTCTGCTAAAGCTTTCACTTAGAGAAAAATCCTCTTGTGAGAAAACGCTGTTTCTTAAAGTAAATGGAATTTCATTTCAATTTAAGGTTGAGGGGAATTTTATTTGCCTCAACAGGAGTCCTTTTGCAGCAAAAATGTTTCTTCTGCGACTAACGTTACCTAATCTTGCAATAAAATAATTATATTTCTGTCAGAAATATATTCACGTCGTTTAAAACAAAACAAGCAAGAAGACGATGCTTTTGTTTCAAGACAACATTTTCTCTGAGTTTCATACATTCAAACGTGAGATACAAAATATTTAACCTTTTCTTCAGACATGTTATTTTTCTAAAAAAAAGTTACCTGTAATTGGTTACAAATGGATTTTTTTAAATTTGCATTGTTTCGTTGCAAAATCAACCAGACTGAAAAGTGTTTCTTGTGGTTTAAAAATTTTCTCACCACAGACGAGCTCCTTAGACAATCCAGAATACCCAAAATAACCGTGAAAGACATGTACCGCCGACGCTAACGTACGGAAGCGGGGTAGGAGGAGTCAGAAATATCCCAACATTCATGACGTCGTTTATCTACGATCCCTTATTTTTATGTTGAATTCTTTCAAAACCTCGCATTTATATAAAATAATTACAAGGACAATAAACTAAGCTGGATTATTCCTTTAGAAAATTGCAACACAGATTGATCGGGGAGAATTCGGAACTCGTAGCACAAAATTAAAAGTGATTTTAATTAATTATCAATAACTGTGTGAAGATATATTATAAATATACAGAAGTATACTAATTTAAACTTTAATTGCAACTATAGTCTCGCATTTTGAAACTCATCTATAAACGTTACAAACAACCCAGTGGGCACGAATGTCCTAACACATTTTTGGAACGTCCTAAAATGTCCTCAGTCAGGCCAAATAACGTTCTAAAAACATACAATGTTCTAAAGACGTTTCTGAGACATATTTAAAACATTGGACATTTTTTGGCCCCACTTAGAATGTTTTTTCGGACGTTCTACGAACGACTTTTAAACCTAACGTCCTAAAAACGTCTTTAAATCTCGCTCCCCCTGAAATGAGCGTTCCAGTGTTCTCTTACAATATCAACTAAGGCCTCTCCTTTTTTAACGCAAACCATTATTGTACATTTTTTTTTTAAACAATTTTTTTTCTTGAGCGTGCTTTAATTGGACTGGGAAACTCGCTCGATTTATCCTCATGACTTTCTCTCGATAAAGAGAACGTTTTTTTTCTAAGCCATACAAGCTAAACGCAGCCACTGTTTGAATTTTTTCCAAACATCGATGTTATTCGTAGTTATTAGGACTTCCTGAGTTCAGTTTTCAACTGGTCTGTATCTCATAAGAATAAAAGGGTCATGATTTACGAGCATTTCACAGCGCTCCAGGGAGTCTGCCTCGTGAGTTTTACGAAGGTCGATGAAGAGGGCCTCGAGAATCCACATACGGCTACACTGAGTGTCACTGAAAATTATCTCCATTGTTCTCTCCCATTTTATTTTTAAACAAAATATAAACATTGTATCCAAAAACCGGCTCTACCGCCGCCGAGGTACCAATATTTAGATGACGTATGCAAGAAATCAGACAAGAATATTTAAAATTGAGGACAGAATCTTACATTCCTTTTTAGAACTCTAATAAATCCCCTTAATAAAGCCACGAAGGAGAATTTAAGGCAATCATCTTCTTTAAACTCCTTTCAAATCCATTGAAATAATGTAAATACACCGTCAACGGAGCTTAATTTGAAAAAATTTTCCGATTTTTTAAATACACAGCCAAACTTTTCACCAATAAAACAGTTCAATTTTTAGATTTTTC
>NC_046658.1:7459434-7462135 GCF_010883055.1 Belonocnema kinseyi
TTGACTGATCCTTCACATTTCTGTGGAAGATACCGTGCATCCTCTTATCGAGGAGATGTTCACGAAAGTTTTTCTCTTGTGCTTTCTTAATCCGGGCTTTCACGAGTGAGTACTTGAGATAGATAAGATTTGATGTATTTTGCTCACCCCTAATACTGAAGTCAAGTCCGAGTGTTTCAGCAGCCTCCTCCGCTGCTTTGTACAGAAACGCTCCTTTGCCCACTTCTTCGTGATTCCTGACTATTTTAAGAAGAGGGTCTCTTCCATTTGCAACTCTATGTGCTGTACCCAGAATAATCCTGATGTGAAGACATTCGAGACTCAATATTCCGCGACCCCCTTGACGGCGTGAGATGTACAGTCGCGGAACGTAAGACTTAAGATGCATGCTTTTGTTCATGTGCATAACCTTTCTTGTCCCGATATCAAGAGATCTGAGCTCGTTCTTCGTCCATGGAACTACTCCAAATGAATAGAGTAATACCGGGACGGCAAGCATGTTCGTTGCAGATACTTTGTTCCTCGCCGACAGTTCGGAAGACCAAATTTGTCGGATGAGACGTTTGTATCTGCTTTGGAGAGTATCCCTTATAGATGTCACATCCTGAATGCGGCTCTGGGTGCGCTCAGGTATGTATAAGTCTCTCCAGCGGCAAGGTGTCGTATGGCGATTCTGTCTACGAGCTCAGGATCTTCAGGGATGCCATTAAGTTTTCCTGGCTTCAAATAAACCTTGGCGCATTTGTCTAACCCAAATTCCATTCCAATTTCCTTAGTATATCGTTCGACAATCCTTAGAGCTAGATGTAGTTGTTCTCTGTTTTTAGCATAGATCTTAAGATCGTCCATGTAAAATACATGAGTGACCTTGTACTTTCGATCTGCAGGTTTGCCGCACAAGTACCCGTCGGAATGACGAAGTGCTAGAGATAGTGGCAATGATGTAAGGCAAAAGAGGAGTGGGCTCATGGTTTCGCCCTGAAAGACACCCCTCTGAAAGGTGACCTTGTTAGTTGTCACACGATTTTTTCCCGATGAGATAGTAAATCTGATTTTCCAAAGAGGCATCAATCTCTCTATGTACCTAACTATTTGCGGATGAACCTTTAAGATTTCCAAAAGATAGATAATAAGTCTATGGGAGGTCGAATTGAAAGCTTTCCCATTATCAATCTAGGCCATCGATAGGTCACGCTGGTAGAATGCTGCATCTTTGCAGACACATGTATCGATGAGCAGGTTCTCCCGACATCTGGCTACGCCTTTCTTTGAGCCTCGTTGTTCATACATTTCTTGCCACACAGGTTCAATTGCCCGAACAATCCTATCATTTAGGATAGCTGTGAATATCTTATAAAGTTTGTTCAGACAAGTGATTGGCCTGTAATTCTTTGGGTTAGCTAGGTTGCCTCTTTTCGGCAGGATTATTGTGCGCCCTTCCACCAACCACTCTGGAATCGGCTCTTCCGACTTTAAATATGAGGTGAAAATACGGGTCAAATGCTGATGGGTTGAAGAAAACTTCTTCCACCAGAAGGTTTTTATACTATCTGGTTCTGGTGCGGAATAGTTCGTCATCCCTCTTAATACTTTTTTCACCTCCTCGGTAGTGATAGGTGGGCATTCTTTATCAGGTATTATGAGGGCAACACATAACTCCTTGAAGCTATTTATATTTTCTGAGCCTTCGTCCAGCCTATGCTGCACTTCGTCGACTTTTCTCAAAAATACTTCGACCTTCTCTGGTTTGGGTGGGTGTTCGACAGTAACTGGAGGGTCTTGGAAGAGTCGAGGTAGGTCAGAGAGACACCGTTGATTTTCTCTGACCCACCTCTCCCTCCGCTCTAGACTTCTCTTAGCGTCAGATAGTATCCGTATTCTCTGAACAATATGCTGCCTGATGGTCAGCAGCTTTGACTTGTTAAGTGTGTGATAACGGGTCCGGAGCTCGTGCGTGAACTTTTGAACCATGGCGGTAAAATTCCTGGCAGATGTGATGTAGTCAGTCACATACTAAATGCGGGACGCGTACTGTCTTGCACAGCCTATCTTTATGGCAAGTTGATGCCAGATCTGTCGGCTTGAGAGAAACCTTGGCGTTGATGTTTCTCCGGGTCGTAAAGCATCGATCTTCCTCTATTGGATGTCTGCCCGCGGTTGGACTTAGTGTCGCCTCTCTTTCTCTGTTGCCGGCTTGTTCTAGCTGTGGTACAGTAGTCGTTCCGCTTACATAGCCCGTTTTTCGGAGTAGTTCAGCATGGTTTCGCAGACGTTGCTGCGAAAAGTGCGAATGCTCCGGGTGTTTTTGGTACCACAGAGCATGCAGCCGTGCCATGTAACCCCGTTCAGGGGTCACAATCGCATCGCAGCACTCTAGCAATTCGAGATTCAGTAGCTTTGTCCACCCAAAGGTCGCGATATCCCGCCGATCCATCGCATTGAATCCATTTTCATGGGCTCCCCCAGCTATAGATCGGTCGGAATTAACGGGAGCCCTGCGCGTTCTGTTGTTTTGAACCGCACTTACTACAACTATGTTTGGTGTTGTCATTGTTGTTCCCACGAGAAGCTAGGGAAAGGGGTTCGTCATCCTTCTAGAGCCCCGCATGCAAGGATAAGGCTGCGTAACCATATTCAGCAGAAACCCTTGGCACAGGGACCCTCTATCCGCAACCCGAGGACGCGTACGGTGGCTTTGTCA
>NC_046658.1:7462235-7470957 GCF_010883055.1 Belonocnema kinseyi
AAGCGGGTGCAATTTTTCAGATTAGCACCCGCTCCCGGCGAAATCCTGCGGTTGTCCTTATGACAAATTTTTAATTATATATATGTGTGTGTGTGTGTGTGTTTATTCTTTATTTTAGGTTTAAATCTTCGAACTTACAATAAAAATGGACCCCCCCTCCCCACGCGGTTCGAAATCTCAGCGTTAATTGTAGTTCATAGGTTTAAAATTTCTTTTTCATCGTAAAATTAGAATAAATTGATATTAATTATTTATCTTTAGGCACGTTTCCGGATTTCCTAGTTTATGCATAACGAAACACAATTTTACGAAAGCACAAATATGGTGTCCACAAATATTGATTTCTGGAAAAAAAGTAATAACCTGTATGGACCATGGTCCTGTGTGGACACTTTTTAGAATAGGCAGCCGTGTCATTCCTTACGACGTAGTCTAGACTTATCAAGTATACCTTGGACTATACCCTTTTTCGGAGAATTACAAATTTCTGAAATCTACACGTGGAGGAGGGTGGAAATAACTGCACCCGCTCAATTACACGTGGACCTTTTTGGAGGAGCAGAACCTTCGGAGAAACCACTTGAAAAAAGGGGTGGGGCCCAAGTTACGCTTACTCTTAGAATATGGATTACACGTGGATCCTTTTCACTCAGCAGAAACTTCGAGAAGAACACGTTGTTGTTCACAAACGCAGTTGTTCACAGTTCGAGAGATCCAAGCCAGCGGAAGCTCTGTTGGTTTCGTCGCTTATCTAAATCCGAACTCCAGACCTTTCTTCCCTGAGGGCCCGTCAACCTCTCTAAGCCTCAAACATCGAATCAACGAGAAGATTAAACCAATTTAGATCCAGTTCCTGAAATTCTGCCAAGGGTCTTCATCCAGTTCCAGTTCCAGATTTGATTCTAGATCCAGATTAGATTCCAGTTCCGAGTCAATCTCCAAGGTCTCAGTTCCGAGCTCTGATTTTCAACTACAGTCTCAATGTTCGTCGAATGTTGTATTTTCTATACCTTTCATCATGAGAAATAAATTACACTTCCTTCAGAGTCGTTCTCATCTAAAATTCTTGTGGTCATTCCCTACCATCTAATTGATCTATCAATAAATGTATTTTACTTGTCTGTATTCCATTTCCCTCATTTATTCAATTTGACCCCTGAAATCCTGTTCCCTTAGCCCAGAACCATACGTTCTGCAAATAAATCAGGAAATATCACTGACCACTAATGTAATGTTCCTAATTCTTATCCTAGGACGTAACATACGTACAATTTTTGGTGCATTGGCTGTTGTGATATGTAGTAAGGGGCAAATTAATTTGAATTTAAATTTATTGAAAGATTAATTTTTCTTGGTGAAAAGGCTGTTGTGATATGTAGTAAGGGGAAAATGAATTAAAATCTGAATGTTAGTGATTTGATTTACTCAGATTAAATTCGTAAAATCAGTGAAGTGAAGTGACAAAAACAAAACCATAAATAAAATAAAATACAAAAATAGAATCAGTGTTAATCCACACATTGATAATAAAGTATGTTAGAATAGTCAAGTTTAAAAAAATATTATTGCATTTAGGACGGTTGGTATACTTCGCGTGCTTGCAAGACCTTCCATCCTCAATAAACTGAAAAACTATATTACCGCTTGTTTGCATGTGGATTAGCCACATCAGACAATCATAAGTTTTAAACGCACACTTTTTATATACCAAACAAAAAATATAAAATATTTTGTTTAATTATATCAGAGGATACATTTGAAAAGTGTTAAACTCTTATAATAAAACAAAATCATTTTCTCAGTTGAATTCCTAAATATTCCAGTTTCAAGTAATATCAGGGTCCAGAGCTGAAGTGGGCACCGCCTAATATCGAGTAACCTCAAGTATACGGGAAGTAAACTAAAATATAAAACACTTCTCACACAATCAAACAAATATAATTTTTTTTGGTTATATCAGAGGGTACATTTTAAAAGTATTAACCTCTTATAATGGAACAAATTCATTTTCTCAGTTAAATTTCTAAATATTGAAGGTTTAAGTAATATCAGGGCCCGGAGCTCAATTGGGCGCAGCCTAATATCGAATAACCTTGAGTATATTGGGAAGTAATATTTGATAAATAGATAATTATTGTTATTGTTATAACAGAAGCAAGCTTAATTAACGTCCTGTTATAATAATAATTTTTCCATATGTTAAATCTAAAATATTTGCGGTTCAAGCAATAGAGGGATTCGGGGCTCAAGTGGACACCGCCTGATATCGGGTAACGGTAAATATAAGAGAAATAATAGTTAAATAGAAGTTTTTTTAACAAAGAAATCAATCATATTCACAATGACTCAAATGAACAAAAACAATTCAGCAAATCTTAAAAATCACGGTAAAATAGAAAAATTAACTGAAAGAAAATGATTAAAATCCTTAATGAAATAATAAAACTCACAAAATCAGCCTAAATGCCTAAAAATAGACGTGGTGCAGGCAATCAAAAACGAAATTAATTAGAACACATTAATCTTCGCAGTTAACTTGACAAACTATCTGAAGAACTAGCAACTAAATCCTCTAAAGCAAATGGTCAATTAAAAGAACCATTTGCAACTACATCTGTCGTAAATCCAACCACCTCTAAAACCGAAAATCTCTTGAAAGAATTTTCTGAAATTTTCGATCATATGCTAAATAAAGCTAAAGTCTTAGTTAAAAATTCTAGATGAAATCAGTAAATAGATTTTATTCTGCTAAAATACATTTAAAGAGAATTACACATGTTTCAACCTGATAAACTCATTAATATAATTAAAAGCAATAGAAAAGTCCGCCGTTCAGGACAGAGAATTCACGGAAAATATGAACGCGCTACTCGATATTTTAAAACATATGAAAAAGATATGATAGAATTAACCTAGCGTGTAAAAATAATAGATAAAATCAATAAAATACTTATAATTCTAGAAGCAATAATAACCACCATTCAAGTAAATAATAAATTAATGCCTAAAAAGCTGAAAATGGAAGAAACTATAGATGAAGTCCTTAAAAACATTAAAGAACTAATAATTTTTATTGAAAATATTGAAGAAATAAAACCAAGAAATAAAATATAACAATAATCAAATATTACCCTTCATGTCAAATAAAAACTCGGAAAGTTCAAGACTTACTCGAAGTCAAGCCAAAACTCTTGCTAATTCCGCAATAAATAATAAACAAGGAAAGGGAATAACATTTAATTGCGAAATGCTCTCTAAATCAAGGGTTTTACATACACCACCTCCTCCTCAAAAAGATAAATCAGAAAAATTAATTGAACAACAGCGGAATAGTAAGTTCTAGCCATTTAAATCAAAATAAATGAGTAGCTGAAATTGATAACACCTTCTCGGCAGAAAACTCTACATTTATTTCTATAGGAAATTACTTAGCCGAAACTGAACTACAACCTCTCTTAAATACCGAAGAAAACTTCCAATCTCCTAGTGATGAAAATTCCTCTAATTGTTATACCCGTATAAATATCCACTCATCATCTACGCAAACTTAATGCTGCTTTAGATTTATGAAAGGGAAACCTTTATAAACAAAAACCCGAGGAATTACAGAAAATTATAACCAATGCGGACAGATCAATAAAAGTAAATTACGCGCAAGGGGAAATTATAGTATGCCAAATTTGTAACAAGAGGGGTCACACTGCCTTTAGTTGCCGGAAACTCGGAACTTTCAATCAATACGCGCAGGCTCTCTCAAATATCCTGTCCAAGGGTTTGCCCCATAATACTATGCAATCTCATGAATCATGGCGTTATAAAATACCACCACTTATGAGAAATCAATGGTCAGCCCAATATCAGCAAAATAATCAAAGGGAATTCGAACGTCAAGATAGAAAAATGTGGATACCCAGACAAACATATAATTTTCCAAATCAATTATGCAATTCTACAAATCAGTCACGTAATTTCGTAAATCAAAATAGAAATAATATAATCTGTAATTATTGCAAAAACCAGGGCCATATGATTAAATATTGTCGAAAAAAGTGTATAACAATAAGCTACGCGTACAGAAAAATCCTCAGCAATTACAAGGGAACTCGGGAAACGAATGAGACCTCCCCAGACAAGGTGCGATGGGGCAGGCATCAACATCTCAAATTTAAAAGCACTGGACCCGAATAAAAACAAAACTCTAGAAACCTTCAATATTAAATTTAATTTCACCATCCACAATAATTAATACCCCTGGGTTAAAAACCCCGTCTGTATGATAATCGATACAGGCGCAGGTTTAAATCTGTTGAAAGAACACATGGTTGAATCATCAATACCCATAGATAGAGTTAAAATATTTAGGCTAACTGAAATTAATGAACATCCTATTTATACTTTAGGTCAAATAAAAGTAAATATTTTTGGATATTTAACCACTTTTAATATCATACCAAAAGAAGTTCCAGTAGATGATGACGGCGTGTAAGGGTCAGAATTTTTTATTTATAACAATGCTAATATTAATTACGCAGCCAGATGTCTAGAAGTAAATGATAAAAAATATCCTTTTTCATACACAAATAAAATCACTTTAACAGAAAGATATATCTCAGTTATTTATTTAATCATCAAAAATCCAGAAGTAAAAACAGGATATATTCCCTAAATATCAGTAAAACCCAGAATATTTTTAGGTAACGCAATTGTAACTAACGATAATGATAAAGCATTTGTAAAAATGGCAAACACTCAAGCAGAATCAGTAGAAACGCAAATACCGAAACTAATTCTTGAAGATTTCAAAGAACTTACAGATCAACCATTTAATTCAGAAAATTGAAATACTTTTACACCAATCGATGACGTATTTTATAATTTTTCAAATTCAGATGATTTTCGGATTCAACCAGAAAAAACTTACAATATTTCTTGCAAGGAAAGAACAGAAGCAATTATGGATCTACTTCGTTTACATCACTTAAATGTTGTTAGAAATGAAGACACCAATTCTGTACATTTTACGTCAGATGTTATCTTTTCGATTTGACACTGTCCCAAATTAATTATCGATTGATCAAACGAAATTTTGAGATGACGTCCAGAGAATGTATTTTCTAAAATACATAAACTCCCTAATGCCTTTATTTATTAAAATTTGGGCAAGTTACATTGCCTCGAGATATGTTTCTGATACAACTATACCATTAAATTGACTCAGAAGTAATTCTAGGGGCTGATCAAGTGCCAGCTTGCAAACCATATTCAGAGATAGAAATTTCGAAAATACAATAATTTAAAGAAACAGTTGGCAGAGAGAAAAAATTTTCGAAAATAAAAAAGTCCCTAAAAACTTTATTAATTAGAATCCGACCTGGTCAAATTGCTTCGAGATTTTTTTTTTGAAACACCGATACCCTCAAAATTACATAAAATTGATTTTAGGTGCTGATCAAATGCCAGTTTGTAAATCAGATCCAGATATAGCAAGTTCGAAAATAGAATAATTATAAAAAAATTGGAATGAAAATTCCTGCCTAAAATTTCTCTTCTAGATTTATTACTGATACAATCCTATTATCACCAACAATTGTTTAATTTATTTTATTGGTTGATCAAACAAAATTTTGAGATGACCTCCAGAGAAAACATTTTCTAAAATAAAAAAATCCATAAAAACTTTATTAATTATATTCCGGATTAGTCAAATTGCTTCGAGATTTTTTTTGATACACTTATACCATTCAAATGACTCAGCTAATTAATTTCAGGCTGATCAATCTCCAGTCTTGGGATAAGGTTCAGAGATAACGATTTTTCAACAATGGCGATTGAAATGTAACATTTCCATCTGCATTTCCTGATGTGTATTTCTTCTAGGATCGATCTGTGAAAAAAACATTGGTAATCACTTATTAAATTCAGAAATAATATTTCACTTATTGAAATGATTAATAAGTAATAATTGTTAAATTGTTAATGAGTAATTATTATTTAAAGTATTAATGCCGACACTGTCAGTGTGACACTTCGCCCACTAGAAGCGCAGAATATTATTACTATTTTATAGTATTTGTCACTCAGTAGCCATTCCATCATGTTGCCGGTAATAAGCGTAGAATGGAGAAAAATTGATATTTTCAGATTTCAGCGCAAAAGTGAAGATTATTCTATTATTTTCAATGCGCGATTTTTCCATCGGTTTAAAATGTCACAATAAGAATAAGATACTTCCTAAACTTATTCACTTCTATTTCCATAGCGACCGCCACACAGTTTTCTATTCTCCCAAAGTGAACGTGTTTTCAATATATTTAATTCCTTCTAATTGTAGTGGTAACGCACCTCGCCGAGATATTTTTTATTCCTCAGAAGTGGTCATATTTTGATTTTATTTAATTCCTTCTAATAAGTTCACAAAATACGTGCAACAAGTTGTTTTAATTCCTTCATGCGGAATGTAAAATCTGAAATTTTAATTCGCACCAATTCAACTCTGCCTCTTCAGAGTTAAAATTATTCAAATTCACACATTTGCATAGATTTCTTTGTTGCATTTTTAAGTCTTTTAAGTAAATTATTAAAATATAAATCAATATGAATTTGAATATTTTTCGAATTTATAAGTTATAAAAAGATTTGATATTGCAAAATAGGCTAAATAAATGCTTTCGTTAAATTTTACTAAGTCGATTGAAAGGAATAGGATTTGCACTTTTTTTGTCCCCGTTGGGGGATTTTTAGACAAGGGAAAAATCGCGTATTCATAGGAATACAAATTCTTAATTTTTCTGAATTCAACGCTTGTTACCGGGTTATTCGTACAGAAAAAAATGACGTTTACTTCTCAGTTCACATGTCTCACTTCATTATTACTTAAACACTTATATTATTTGTAATAACTACATAACATACCGTGGCGGACCGAAGGAACAGCATAATAAACTTTTAAATTGTTGAAATTCGGATTCTACGTTAAAATTCTCTATAGAAGTCACGGAATAATCGCAATATTTTTTTCTGCAACGGTAAAAAGTTTAAAAAAATGTAAGACGTGTAACGCCTGTTGATTGCTACACTTCAAACGCATGGTCTGTAAGTAGGAGTCAACAGGCGTTATACGTCTTATATTTTTTAACTTTTTACCATTGCAAAAAAAAACTATTGCGATTATTCCGTGACCTTCTATAGGGAATTTTAACGTAGAATCCGAATTTCAACAATTTTGTCGAGTTTTTTAAAAAGGAACCGAATGGGGACTCAATGGGGTCTTTACGGGAACTTTGTAGAGGCTCCATTCGGTACCTTTGGTCCGCCAGGGTAACCTATATTGTTTTGACACTTGTATCCATTTAAAGTTTGGAACACAATGAAAAAAAAATTTTAAGAAAAGTACAAATATTAAAACTTTAGAATTTTCTATTTGGCTTTCTCCCTAAACTCGAGATACATGACCGCCCTCTTTTAGAGTTATTGCGAAACTGACACAAAGGACAGAGCGAGCTCAATATGTTGATAGTCGGTTTACAATTACGTGACGTTCTTGAGCCTTAATAAGACCACGAAGGAGAATTTTAGAAAATCATCTGTTTTAAAGTCCTTTCAAATCCATTGAAATTTTGTAAATACACCCTTTGAGGAGTTTAATTTGATAAAATTTTTCGCATTTTTTAATACACAGATGTATTTATTTATTTTTATTTTAGTCCTAAACCTTTGAATTTACAATAAAAAGAGAGTTACCTCCCCCCGGGTAGGAGGGGGGGGGGGAGGTAGGAAAGTACAAATATTCAAACTTTGAATTTTCTATACGGCTTTTTCTCCAATCTCGAGGTACATGACGGCCCTCTTTTAGAGTTATTACAAAACTGATACAAAGGACACGGCGAGCTCAATATTTTGAGAGTCAGTTTACAATTTCGTGACGTTCCTGAGCCTTAATAAAGCCACGAAGGAGAATTTAAGAAAATCATCTTTTTTAAAGTCCTTTCAATTCCATTGAAATTTTGCAAATACAGACTCTAAAGAGTTTAATTAGAAAAAAGTTTCAACATTTTTAAATACACAGACAACATTTTCACCAATAAAACAGTTCCATTGGTAGATTTTCAACAAAATGCATAGATAAATAATTTAGTATATAAGATAAATAAATATATATACATGTATTTTTTTATTTTAGTCCTAAACCTTTGACTTTACAATAAAAATAAAGCCCCCCCCCTCGGTTTAAAATCTCAGCGTCATTTGTAGTTTTCGAGTCTAAAATTTCTGTTTCAGCGTAGAATTATAATAAATTGATATGAATTACTTATCTTTAAGCACCTTTCCGGATTTCCTAGTATCTGCATAACGAAACACAAATTTAAGAAAGTACAAATATTCAAACTTTAGAATTTTCGATTTGGCTTTTTCCCAAACTCGAGATACATGACCGGCCTCGTTTGGAGTTGTAACGAAACTGATGTGAAGGACAGAGCGAGCTCAATATGTTGAGAGTCGGTTTACAATTGCGTGACGTTCCTGAGCCTTAATAAAGCAACGAAGGAGAATATAAGAAAATAATCGTTTTCAAAGTCCTTTCAAATTCATTGAAATTTTGTAAATGAATCGTCTAAGGAGTTTAATTTGATAACATTTTCCGCTTCTTTAAATACACACCCAAACTTTTTACCAATAAAACAGTTCCATTTGTAGATTTTCAACTAAATGCACAGATAAATAA
>NC_046658.1:7471057-7471721 GCF_010883055.1 Belonocnema kinseyi
TTTTATTATAGGCCAAAATCTTTTAATTTACAATAAAAAGAGATTCCACCCCCTTCCCCTGCAGTTCGAAATTAGAGCGTTATTTGTAGATTTTAGGTCTAAAGTTTGTTTTCCCTCGTAAAATTAGAAGAAATTGATAAATTACTCATCTTTAAGTACCTTTCCGGATTTCCTAGTATCTGCATAACGAAACACAAATTTAAGAAAGTCAAATATTCAAACTTTAGAATTTTCGATTTGGCTTTTTCCCAAACTCGAGATACATGACCGGCCTCGTTTGGAGTTATAACGAAACTGATGCGAAGGACAGAGCGAGCTCAATATGTTGAGAGTCGGTTTACAATTGCGTGACGTTCCTGAGCCTTAATAAAGCCATGAGGGAGAATTTAAGAAAATCATATTTTTCAAAGTCCTTTCAAATCCATTAAAATTTTGTAAATACGCCCTTTAAGGAGTTTAATTTGATAAAATATACAGCATCTTTAAATAGACAGCCAAACTTTTCACAAATAAAACAGTTCCATTTGTAGATCTTCAAATAAATGCACAGTTAAATAATTTAGTTTGTAAAATAAAGAAATATATATATATATATATATATGTGTGTGTGTGTGTGTGTGTACTTATTTGTTTTTTATTACATGCCTATATCTTGGGATTTACA
>NC_046658.1:7471746-7482904 GCF_010883055.1 Belonocnema kinseyi
CCCCCCCCCCCCCACCGCTTCGAAATCTCGGCGTTATTTGTAGCAGAGAAAAATAGAGACCCGGCTTAAATTTCCGGATAGAATCCCAGATAAAACCCGGATAGAGTCGTCACTCTACCCGGGCCTATTAGGAATGAACGACGGTTTTTGTACCCGGGTTGTATCCGGGTCTATCCTTGACTTTCATGGGACATTAGAACATATATTCATCCGGGTGTTATTCGGTCCCATCAGGAATTTATTCGGCACCTATACGGGGCGCTTGCAA
This sequence comes from Belonocnema kinseyi, assembly GCF_010883055.1. Taxonomy (NCBI): domain Eukaryota; kingdom Metazoa; phylum Arthropoda; class Insecta; order Hymenoptera; family Cynipidae; genus Belonocnema; species Belonocnema kinseyi. The sequence goes on from NC_046658.1 coordinate 7,472,015, forward strand.
AACTCTATCCGGTCCTAGCCGGAATCTTATCGGTCTGCAGTTTCGTATACGGGACCTGTACGGAGCTTCATATGGCGGATAGAAACCCGGATACAGTCGGGGCTATATCCGGGCCTATCAGGAATGAACAACGGTTTTTGTACCCGGGTTCTCACCGTATCTATCCGTGAGTTTTGCGGGACATTCGGGCATATATTCATCCAGGTCTTATCCGGTCCTATACGGGATCTATTCGGCATAGTATTTCGTATCTAGGCCTATCCGGCAACTATACAGGGCGCTTGGAAATTCTATCCGGGTCTTATCCGGGACCTATACGGGGCGCTTGAAAATTCTTTCCAGGTCTTATCCGGTATCTATTCGGTATTAAACTTCATATCCGGGACCTATATGGGGCGCTTGCAAATTCTATCTGAGTCTTATCCGGTTCTAGCCGGAATCTAGTCGGCATAACATTTTGTAACAGGGCCTATCCGGTATCTGTACGGGGCACTTGAAAATTCTATCCGGGTCTTATCTAATTCTAGCCGGGATTTAATCGGGATGCGATTCCGAATCCGGGTCCACCCGGGACCTATACGGGGCGATTGAAAATTCTATCAGAGTCTTATCTGGTTCTAGCTGCGATCCAATTTTATATCCGGCACCCATAAGGGGCGCTCGGAAATTCTATCCATGTCTTATCCGGTTCTAGTCGAGCTATAATCGATATACAATTTCTTATCCGGTCATATCCGGGATCTGTACGGGCTACTTGGAAATTTTATCCGGTTCTAGCCGAGATCTAATCGATATACAATTTCTTATACGGTCATATCCGGAATCTGCACGGGGCACTTGAAAATTTTATCCGGTTCTTTTTGGGTTGTAGCTGGGATTTGAATTTGCTTTTCACGGCAACGTGATTTTGAGAGCATTTTTAACCTTGTCAAACCTTTTTTCAGTGTATAAAAACATAGTCTCTTCGAAAAAATGTCTATTTCGTTCATCCAAAAGACGTTTTTTGATCAAGTTACGCAGTGGCGCACATTGAATTTTTGACTGGAAGAACATTTGCGAAGTTTCTTTCTGGGCAGGACCACCCACCTCCACCCTAAGAAAGTTGTTGACGAACAAATTAATTGCTTTTACGATGAGTAGGGGGAGCCATCGCTCCCTCTGCTCCCGTCGAATGAGCGCGACTGAAGTTACGTGTTTTTGGTGCTGGTGATGATGCTGCTTTTCATGCTTGAAGTTCTTCCCTATTGTGAATTGATTACAGGTACATTTCATTCAGTTAAATTTTCTATTGTACATAATAGATTAATCGGTTATCGATGTTTGTCTAAAATAAATTCAATATACAAGCCTGAAAATGCATTTATTTTTAAGTCAATTCCGGCGATCCCAAAAATTTAGAACTCAACTTTATTAACTTCTATCCTGGTTCCATAGCAATAATTTGGTAAATTGTTAAAAATTTCAATCATGCTTTATTCCCAGAGTATTACTCTAAAAAACTACAGATTTGCTCAAGGTAAAAAATGAGCATGTTAAAAAAAAAATTAATAAAATTGGGAAAAATATTAACATTAAATGAATTTTTTTCTCTTTGAGTAAAACTTGCATTTCTGATTTAATCCTAATATTTTAGACCTTATTTTATTCCTTGAAATATTCTCTGATAAGAATGGGAACTTTTGTATCTCAAAAGAACGCATAAATGTAAAGGCCTAAATAACTATTGTTAAACAAACAATTCTAATCGAGAAGACCTTCATTGCACCTTAATCTTAATTTTATAAATCATTTTCAACAATGCCCTTTCTAATATATAATATCCTCGGTATTAGAATCAGAAAGATTAAAAATTAAGTCGTTTTTTCAGTATAATATTAGCCAATTTTAAAGTGATCGTTGATTTTATACTCGTGCTTTTCGCTCCAGATTTTTCAATTATTTCCTGTCTTCTCCGTTATCCTTGCGAACCTAAAATCAAAAACAAATTTATGAAGATTGAATGTATAATTCTGCAATATTGAACGATTTAAATTGTAAGTCTATACCTTTTTCTTCTTCACCTTTTCAAATAACTCATCATCAAAAATTGCATTTCCCTCTCCTAATGGAGTTTGCCCATTCTCCACAGCAGCATCTATTCCATCGAGATCCTTCAAAATGAAACGATGTTTGAATTAGCGATTCCAATTAATTACTCAAGATTAAGAGAAAAGTGTTCTTTAATTTCACGGCTTGGAGAAAGGCTCCTAGTCGGATAAGTTCTTAAAATGAATTTTTCAAAAACACACAATTTGCAATTCCAAATATTTAAATACGTATATTCAAATTAACGAATCTAATGCGGAAATAATGGTTTTAAATTTAAAGCATTTAAAATTATAAATGTTGGAGTGTAAACTTATTCAACTCAATGAATTAAATAAGGGCTTATTGAAGATTTCAATTAAATATTGTACAACTTGAAGCGTTTTTCACTTTCAATTTGATAATTCTCTACGTCTCAATGAACGCTTACAGTTTGAACCGAAATTATTCAATTGCACAAGCCACTGTAGATTAAAAACATTCTTAATTGCAATCTTTTTGTTAATAATTGATGCTTGGACATGCAATTAAAAACTGTTTCACTTTTAAGACCTTTATTACTAAATTATTCACAGTTTTGACAAATTTAAATTTGAAAGCAAACAGCATTGTGTATATGTCAATGTAAACGAATGGTATTATAAAAGAATTCCAATTCTACATTGCACAATTGTTAACGTTCTCTATTAAATAGTTAAAAATGTAGACTTAGAAATTGAAGTTGAAGAAGTAAAGAATTTAAAAATAAACTATTTAAAAATTAGTCTTTAAAATGGAACAACCTACAATTGGAAGGTCTGAAAAGTTTGAAGGCTCTAATTGAAATCGTGATTGGATAAGTTTTTCTACTATATAATTATGAATTTAAACAGTTTTTGGTCAGAAATCAAATACACTTTCAATTTTTTCGACTTTTTTCTAGACTTTAAAAAATCCCCGGTTTTTTAACGGTTCAGTGGCGACCTAACTAGGCGCACAGAGATTTACAATCGGTAGAGAATACTGAAAATGCATACAAAACTGGTTAACTTTCAAGATTCCCTTACCTCTTCATCAAACTCCTTCACTGAGTTGCCATCATCATTGCCTCCACTAGCCTCCACTTTCTGCTCATTATTTTCTATGTTCACATCTGACTCCGTTTTGTTATCATTTTTCTCTACTGTTCTCTTTCTGTTCGTTATTTTCTATATCTACATCTGATTCCATATTCTTATCATTTTCTCCACTATTCTTTTTCTGTTCATTATTTTCTATATTTATATCAGAGTTCGTTTTGTCATCATTGTCTACGATATTCTCTTTCTTTTCATTATTTCCTATAGCAAAATATGAGTTCGTATTATCATTGCCTCTCGACTGATCTACTTTCTGTTTCTTTTTTGTAATGATATCTGTATCTGAATCAGTTTTTTCGTCATTTTCTACAACCAATGGCGATTTTTTATCGGACTTTCGGCGCTTCTTTTTCCAAATTCTTGGTCCCCTATTAATTTCCGGTATCCTTTTACTGATAATCGTTGAAGCTTCAACAGCTAATTCTGCTATAGCGTTCTCCGACTTCTTAGCAAAAGTCCTCATCCAATATTGGGTGATCCCTTTAAAGACAACCGAACAACTTTAGCTTCTGTATCAGCACACGTTCTTATTAATAAAAGAGTATGATTAATTACACAGGCCGACAAAATTTGACAAAAGTCAAAAGCCAGAAAGCAGACCAAACATTTCCGAAGGATTTTGAAACAGTTACTCTAGTGCCAGGTAACAATAGTTTCCTCTCTTTGAGTCTTGAAGCGCAAAGCTCAGCTTCTCCAAATACTTTTTAGAAAAACCTCCTGTTTTGCATAAGCAAAAGTATCAATCAGTATCATGATCGTTGAGCTCACGCCAAACAGGTGGTTGAATAACAGTCTGCGTCTTGGTACTTTCATCTTCCCAATTTGACAACTTTAATCTACAAGCATGACGAATTGAGGTTGGTACCCACGGTTTATCCAAATTTTTCATTAAAGTCCCATAACAGTTGAAGTATGATATTTTTTTCAAATCATTAATTCATCGACGGTATTTCTCCGTTTCATACTTTCCACAAACGTGACAAAACGTATTAACTTTCTTAGCGCAATGAGTTCTTGAAGTCATTTTTTTTCTTATAATGAACAGTAACGTGGAAATTCTAAAACTCACTATGTACAAAAATCACGATCGACACGAAATGTAAAAGCTAGACAGATTTCAAATACAAAAAGAATTTTATTACCTACGCATCCAACCGTTAGCCCGCTACTCAAACGTGATCTCTAACACGGAAAGATTTGTAGCAAAAAACGCATTTCTTCACCTACGCATAACACATCATAAAAGCGTCGCCAGCTCAGTGAGCCAGCTAGGGATCGAAGACTGTCTGCGCCATAGAACGGCGCGCATATACAGCGAATGTGAACATTATAATGCACACAGAGTGCGCAGTAGCATTCCTCGCAGTTCGTCTTCTTTTGTTTTATGAATGTGCGAAGTTTGTTTACAAACGACTGCACGCTTTTATGTTGGTATTTTGTGCGGGATCCTTTGTTCTTTTTTAAAGCCCTAAATTGTGGCCGCCATATTGGATCATCTAGGGGTTATAACAAAAAGCTGACACCGGCAATAGAAAGGGCACCCTCAAAAACCCCTGAGATAATATTTTAAAGAAAAAATATCGTACCGTCAGCAATAGAGAATGCGTTGTATAAATCTGAATACCTCAGCGTTGATGGGTTAAGACGCTTAAATAGAAAATTTCAAATTACAATATTTTGGTGTAAAATAAAGATATCCTAATAGATCCAAGTAGGTTTGAAAGGGGAAGATTAGTACTTTCAAATTCCATATTAGCTTTTGCGGTAGACGTTTTTCTTGTTCGGTTACATAACCTCAAAAACAGCTAAAAAACGCGTTTTTTGCAGTTTTAGGTTAGGATATCTTGAAAACCTGACGTACAGGAGCAATTTTGAGCTCGGATTCGGATTCAGCGCATCAAAATCCTTCGGAAATGTTAGGTCTGGTCTCTGGCTTTCAAATTTGTCGGCCTATGTTATACAAGGTTTATATTTATTCAGACATTTATTATTCTCTGTGGTACACCGGAGCATTGTTTTTCTCAACTCTGTTGGAAGGGGGCCTTTCTGTTGGGGCACAATCAGCACTGTCTCTTTTGCTGCCCGTTAAATCCGACACGGGGGGTGTGGCTCAAGTGGTGGACATTTTAAATCCAGGGGTGCTTCTCAGGGAACACGAAGATTTTGTGTACTGTAGTGCTAAATTATCGCGAGACTCGAAAGACTGCAAACTAGCCGTAAGGTAAGAAATTGCAGTAGAGTAGTAGACGAGCGAGAAATCATTGCCAGGGGGCAGAAATAAGGAATCTGAGATTAGAGATTCTTCGAATGGATCGAGCAGCAGTATGAAGGTCGCGTTGGAAGTCGTAAGCCAGGTCAATATCAATTAATCGGTCACTCTCTGAGTATCGAATCACAGAAGATTGGCAAATTTATTAAGAACGCGGTCTGCTAACATTTTTCAGGTGATACCTACTAAAAAAGTGAGGAATCATCAGACAAAATGTAGGACTTCTGACCACTTTCGCTACGTGTTTCGATAGAAATTGTCAGGAAAAGTCGGAATTCATGAGAAAATGTTCAGAACTCTTCAGCGCTCGGATTCGAGGATAATCCTCTTATTTAGGTTCCAAGAATAGAATGCCATAAAACATTCCTTTATACATTTCTCAGGTTATTTATATTATTTATTTTTTTTGCAAATTCTCCTTTGACATATATTTAATTATTAATACTTATATACTAAATGACTCTGAAGTTGAATCTGAAAATTTTGTCTGTTTTGACAGATCTATTTTTCTTTACGAGGTATATTAAATTTATCATAATTTTAAACATTTTAGTAAAATACTTAGGTATCTGAAAACGTCGTAACCTACAGATTCTGAATTTCTCACTCTTGAATCTGTATACGCAACAATGAAATAAATAATTTTTTAAAATTGTTAATCTTTTTTTAGTCCTAACCGATATACTACCTGAAAGGTTATGAATTAACATCTATACAGAAATATTCTAATTCGTCAGAAATGGTCAAGGGTGTCAGAAATCGTCAGAAGTTCTGAAAATTTGTGACAATTTCTGACTTTTTTTAGTAGGGAGTGAGCCTAACTTGCTGGTGTAGAATTTCGGGTTGTGCTAGTATTGGAAAAGACATGTTAATCAGTTGCTAAAAGCGAGCAAATGCCCAGGGGAAAGTGTAGAAGTAGAAACCGATAAGACAAAAGTGGAGCAAAATGGATTGATCCTGTTATTAGGAAAATAGGATGCGAAATAGAATTAGAATAAGAAAAGTCAGAAAAAAAGTATTTAGAAAGAACTAGTAAATAAAAAAAGCAAGCAACAGCAGAGGCAAAAAGTGCTAAGAACTTAAAGGTGTAAATAAGACATTAATAAAGAGAGTACCGAAAATATATATAAAATACAATCAGAGAGGCTACACCTGTGAAGGTTCAAGAAAATGTAATACCAAGAAGTGAAGCCTCTTTGCGATTTTTGAAGGCTTTACTGGCTGTACCAGTCACGCTGCTATTTTTTAATACTGGGTCAGTAAAGACCAAAGAAGCCATACGCACTAAGAAGCATTTTGAATGAATTTTCTTACGCATACGAAGTCTATCAAACTCAAGTTTTGGAACCCAAATCGCATTCCCAGCATGTACCTAATACAACCAGCACAGAGTGTAACTTGTCAAATATTAAATTTCATTACTAATGAAGCTATTAATTTTACCTTATCATTCTGTATGTCAAAATATCCCACTGGGAACAATTCTCCGCTTTCTATTTTATGTGACAGACCCTCTTTAAAAGATTCTTGAACGCTGTGAACGGATTCTAAAAATATAACACAAGGAAATATTTATTCATGTAAATAACTTTTACAATTGAAGTCAAAAATTGATAAGTAAACCAATTAATTGATTAATTAAGCCCTGTTTTTATGTTCTCTATTTCTTTCCAATGTTTGAGGGTAAAATATTTATGTTTGCAGCCGTAAAGTTGGTAGTTTTGAAAATCAATAAAATCGCTTTTTTTCAAGTATCACATGAGCTGAAATTTAATGTTTTGAAATTCTTGCATATCTATTATTTAAAAAAAAATTAATGTTTCGAGAACTTACATTTGCGAATTTTAAATTAGGAATTTTGAAATTGAAAACGTTTAAAAATGTTGAGAATTTTAATTTTCAATTATTGGACTTAAAACAATTAGATCAATATTGTTCCACTTTAAGCTTTTTAACTTTCAAAATGCTCTATTGTTAAAAACTGTTTAACATGTGTGGCCTTCCAAAGCAACTAAATTTACGATACGATTAGGTATTGTAAACTGAATGTATTTAAATTTTAAAATATTATAAAGGTTGAAAACACGCTCTTACAAATAAAACTATTTTTTGTAATTATGTATCTAATATATGTTTACCTTCGACTTGATCGTAACGTTCGAGTATTCTATCTTGCAATTGTAAATTTTTGCGCGTAAAACTTTATTTTCCGCGTCATAGTCCAGAATGCGACGTTTCAGAGCCATTTTATCATCGATACAATTTTTATGCGTACAAACCCGGTCACCTTGTGGCTAAAAGGGGGTGGCTGGAGGTGGATTAATGCCCTTCAGACTCTTCACATCTATTTTCTGTGGAATACAAGAGAAAACGTATTATAAAAACTATATACCTTTAAAAGATCTTCGTCTTTTGTAATATTTAATTTTTGATCGACCAGATCTCGTTTGATAATTTCCTTATCTGCGGGGATCTACGAAATGAAAATGTACTTGCAAGTTCCACCAAATACGTATTACTATTTTAATATTTTTCTACAGTTTATGTTAACTATATACTTTCAATAATAAATACCTTTGAAACAACTTCGTGTGTTGTAACTCTACTTAAGTTAAATTTTATTTTTTTATTTTTTTAAAATCTGATTTCGCTTTTTTGTTTCCTCATCTGCGAGGATCTATGAAATGGATAATAACATGCCAATTCTACTGAATAGGTTACCAATAATTTAAAGCCAATTCCATGCATCTTCTTTATCATATTATATTGAAATAATAATTGTGGGCCAAGACAGGGAAGTAGTCTTCTTACGGCCGAGCCTGAGGTTCTGCAAAAACGATGACTCGCAGCCGAGGCGTGGTCCAGTTTTTGCAAACACGCGAGATCGTCCCTGGCAGAAATTTCAGATAGAACGTTCTTTCGTAAGCTATCCAATCGTTTTAATTTCTTTCCAAACCTCCCTGAGATCTATACACGTTTCTGCCCAAAAATTTCTGATAGCAAATCAATCCCTGCTCAAAATTTTGGGTTAAAATCAAAGAGAAACCGGAAATAAACAGGGTAGATACAAATGAGGGTTTTAATCTGGTTTTATATGGTTTTTAATTGCCTTTGATTTAAATTTGTGTGACCTACCCAGCCTTATGAGGCCCTTAGCCGGGGAACTGCCACATACCGGGTATAAACTGATGTAAAAAACCGAGTACACTTCTGATAGGACCAGATAAGAACCGACAGGATCCAAGCGATTTATTAGCTTAGTTGGTTAAAGCGTGTGTTATATTTAGGTTCAGACTTAGGTTTTAGGTAGTTTAAGTAGGGTTCGAATCCCCAGCGAGTGATATTATTCAAAGCGTTTGAGCGTGCAATTATGTTTGTAAGTGATCGTGCGTGCAATTGTATAATTACACAAATAAATTAAGTGCAGTGATAATAATAAAACAATTTTTTTGCAAATTTATAATTATATTACATAAACGTTATTTCAACCAGATAGAAACCGGGTCAACCACTGAGGACAAAAACCGGATACATTTCCGATGGAACCAGATAAGTAATGGGTGAGTATTTTAAAACGCCGAATACAAACCTTGTAGAAATTGCACAGCTCCGGGCAAAACCCATGCAGGGACCGGGTACAAACGTTATTTCAAGCCAGATAGGAATCAGGTCATCTACCGGATATAAACGGAGGACAAAAACCGGGTTCATTTCCAAAAGAACCGGATAAGATCCAATTTCTAACCAGTTCTTATTTAAATTATAACCGTCATTTTAAGCGGGGATATAACAGTTTAAAAAAATGTTCTAATTTAATTTACAACTGAATTAAAAGCTATTTGCACTAAATTGAATTTTTCGGTAAAAATTAGTGAAAATTTCTGATAGAAACGGAAAGCTTCGGATGTAGATCTCGGAAAGAATCGGAAAAAAATCTTGCGCAAACCTATCGGAAATTTCATTTTCGAAATGTTTACCCCACCGCTAACAAGGACCTACTCTGCTGTCCCAAAGCTACCCCTGCCCAGAAAGCGAAGAAACCTTACTCCTGTTACATAAGAGACTAAATATATTCTTTATTAGAAATAAAGAATATATTCAGTAAAAAACTTGGCGCAAATTTTGTTCTTTGACGTTCTATAATTTTCCTTAGTTTCTCCTCTAAATCTACATAAAACACGTGAATTATTTTGAAAATTGGTATAATATAAAAATAATCTACTGTATAAAATTAAAATTTGTACAGTTGTGGCTCGATACCGGCCACACCGTTGCACAGATCGACTTGACAATGTATACACGTACAGATTAGGCACCAAAGATGGTTCCTATAGCAACACGAATCGCTAATTGATAATAGTTTTTGTTCAATGAATAATGCAGCATTCTACCAGCGTGACCTATCGATGGCCTGGATTGATTATCGGAAAGCTTTCGATTCTACATCCCATAGACTTATCATCTGTCTTTTGAAAATCTTAAAGGTTCATCCGAAAATAGTTGGATGCATAGAGAGATTGATGCCGCTTTGGAAAACCAGATTTACGATCTCATCTGGAAAAAATCGTGTGACAACTAACAAGGTTACGCTTCAGAGAGGTGTCTTTCAGGGCATGAGCCCACTCCTCTTTTGCCTTACATTATTGCCACTATCTCTAGCACTGCGCCATTCCGACGGGTACTTGTGCGGAAAACCTGCAGATCGCAAGTACAAGGTCACTCATGTATTTTACATGGACGATCTTAAGATCTATGCTAAAAACAGAGAGCAACTGCATCTAGCTCTGGAGATTGTCGAACGATATACTAAGGAAATTGGAATGGAATTTGGGTTAGACAAATGCCCCAAGGTTAATTTGAAGCGAGGAAAACTTAATGGCATCCCTGAAGATCCTGAGCTCGTTGATAGAAGCGCCATACGATATCTTTGCGTTGGAGAGACTTATACATACCTGGGCGTGCCACAGAGCCGCATTCAGGATGTGACATCTATAAAGGATACTCTCTGAAGCAGATACAAACGTATCATCCGACAGATTTGGTCTTTCGAACTGTCGGCGAGGAACAAAGTATCTGCAACGATCATGCTTGCCGTCCCGGTACTACACTATTAATTTGGAGTGCTTCCATGGACGAGGAACGAGCTCAGATCTCTTGATATCGGGACAAGAAAGGTTATGCACATGAACAAAAGCATGCATCTTAAGTCTTCCGTTCCGGGACTGTACATCTCACGCCGTCAAGGGGGTCGCGGAATATTGAGTCTTGAATGTCTTTACAACAGGATTATTCTGGGTACAGCAAGTAGAGTTGCAAGCCGACAGTTCGGAAGACCAAATCTGTCGGATGAGACGCTTGTATCTGCTTCGGAGAGTATCCTTTATAGATGTCACATCCTGAATGCGGCTCTGTGGCACG
>NC_046658.1:7483004-7497890 GCF_010883055.1 Belonocnema kinseyi
AATTGTTTGCCGACGTTTCGTGAACATTGCAGTTCACATCTTCAGAGCTGACCTGAAACTGAGGTATCAGGTCATGATGTTCTTAGGTATACTTTCTACGATACCTGTGATTGGCCAGAGCGCCCCACCTTGGGGACTGGTCAAACTTGATTGGCCAATCAAGTCTTTTTTAAAATATCCGGGAAAACGGATAGCCAAATCGGATTGGTATTATATCCATTGTCCCTATTGATGTTATTAGAGTGTTTTACGATTTCGATTGCTTCTCTATGTTTTCTTGGAAATTTGTTGTGTGTTTTTGCAATGACTATTGTTTCATCCAATAAAATGTTATGTCCTGTTTCGATATGATGTTCAGCTAGTGTTGATTGCGTGAAATGTTTTAGCCTGACTTTACTTTCATGTTCTTTCATACGTTAGCTCACCGCTCTCCCGGTTTCTCCAATATAGACTTTGCCACAAGAACAAGGGATTTTATATACTCCTGGATCACTGAAGGGTACCTTTTTATCTTTAGGGTTATTTAGTAGTTGTCCTATTTTCGCAGGTGGTTTAAATATGGTTTATATGTTGTGTTTGTTGAGAATTCTTCCTATTTGTTCCGTGACACCTTGGATGTAGGGTAGAGTGGTGGTCATTTTTCTCTCTCTTTCTTTCGTAGGTTGTGTTACTTGCTTTTTTGAGTGTGTTTTCTTATTGCTTTATCAATTTGTTTGTTTGTGTAATCGTTCTGTATTAGGATTTGTTTAACGTTTTGTAATTCCTTTTGTAAGCTATCTTTGTCTGTTATGGAGACAGCTCTGTATACAAGGTAGTTGATGACCGATTGTTTTTGAGATGGGTGATGGTGGGAGGAGGCATGTAAGTATCTGTTTGTATGCGTGGGTTTTCTGTAAACTTCATGTCCTAATGTGTTATCAGATTTTTTGTAAACTAATACGTCCAAGAAAGGCAATTTTCCGTTTTGTTCTATTTCCATGGTGAACTGGATATTAGGATGTAATTGATTGATAACATCGAAAAACTTATTTAGTTAATCTCGTCCATGTCGCCAGATGACAAATGTGCCATCAACGTAACGGAACCAGAATTCTGGTTTAAGTTTGGCTTGGTTAAAGATTTTAGTTTCTAGATGTTCCATAAAGACATTGGCTATTACAGGTGAGATTGGGCATCCCATTGCTGCCCCTGAGGTTTGTTCTAAGAATTGGTTACTGAACGAGAAGTAAGTATTATTAAGACATTGTTCTATCAAAGGTAGAAGCTCGGAAGGGAAGTTTGTGAAAGATTTAATAATATTAATTGTATTTTTTTGTATTATATTAATGTATTATATTAATTGTAAAAAGAGATACTATGTCGAAACTCACTACGATGTCTTGGGGTTGAATGTGAATCTGTTGTATCTTTTTAATAAAGTCAAATGAGTTTTGGACATGAGTGATGGGGTTTCCTGTAAAAGAATTTAGTTTTGCAGCGAGGAAACGTGCTAGGTTGTAAGTTGGTGAGTTTAATGCGCTGACGTTTATTGCGTTTTTTGTATGTATCGTCAGTTAGAAGGTCCATGATTTTGTTGTTATAGTCTTATTTATTCATTATTACTGTTGTATTGCTTTTGTCTGCGGGTAATATTATAATATCTTTATTTTGATTGAGTTCTTTAATTGCGGTTTTTTTCTGTTTTGTTAAGTTTGAGGATGGAACTTGAGCTTGGCGTAAAATTTTGGCCGTCCTGCGTCGTATGTCATTTGCTTTTTCGGGTAAAAGGGTATATATTGTGGATTCTAAATCTCTGATTATTTCTTCTTTTGGGATTTTCGATGGAGCTACAGCAAAATTATGTCCTTTAGATAAGGCTGAAATCATTTCATTGTTGAGAGGGAATATGTTAAAAATGGAATATTTTATACTGAAATAATACTTCAATAAGATTTTGAAATTGAATAAAGGTGTTCATTTAAGAATCTATCATTTCGAAGTGATTTTTAAATTGAACATTGTTTATGAAGACTCAATCGAATATTTACACTTGTGTAACTATTTTCAAGTTCTTACTACGTTCAATTTTTAAATTCACTTTCTTTTCCCGACTTTTTCTGGTCGCGAGTCTGGTTCAATTTAGAACAACTTTTTTTTAATAATAATTCTTCGGTTCAAACTTCCGAGACAATCATTATATTCCTTAGGAGATTTTCTACAAATCTCGTTGATAATTTTTTTATTTTAAGAAATGTATGTAAAAATTATAATATTATTATTTTTCTTTAATAAAATTGTTGCAATGAAAGCGTTTCGAAGAGTTTTTTTTAATCTTTCGGGGAATAAAATGAATATTTATAGGTCGACCAAGGTTTGTTTTCTTAACAAAATTTCGCTCATGTCTAATTTCTTCCAGTTGTTTTTACTATAGTACAATTCAAGTTTGTATCTTTGGGTGAAGAAATCCGTTCTATAGTTTGACAAAAATCCACTTAAATAGCTTTTTAAACTAAACTTTTATTGAGTTCTTTTAGGCACTTCTAATTTTTAATAGTCGTACATTCAAATTTATCTGAATTTAAACGATTTTAATTGTTCTAAAATAATGATTCAAGTATTAAAAGATGTGCATTTCTCATCCTGTAACTTTATACGATTTTACTTTCTAACTAAATAATTTGAAATGTTTCAATTTGAAATTATCGAACAATTTCCATTCAATAATTATTACATATTTAAATGCCTTTAAATTTCGAATTATTCAATATACTGAAGACTACAAATTAAAAATGTATTAACTATTAAGACTTTATATATTTTTGGAATTGCTGCTCTGTAGACTAAATAGCACTTATTCTTTTATTAAGAAATTATAATTATTAATGGTTTAATATATGTATACTATATAAGATCCGCTTCAAATTTGAAATAATTCTACTTTTTTATGTTTGACTTACAATTATTCAATTTTAAAACTTATAAATTACAATTGTGAAAAATAAAAAATAAATTTTAATTAATTTATATTTAAAACTAAATGAATTTGCGTACTTCAATATGAATGTAACGGAATACATTGAATAAAAAATTTCTACCTTTTCACGTTGTAGCAATTTCAAATCCCAGAATAAGTTATTTTTGGCCTAACCTGTAACTTATAACGAAAATTGTGAAAATTCAAACTATAAGCCTGTATGCTGAAAATAAGGTAAATTTTAACGTTAAAATTTGAGTTGTTAAACTGAAGGCTAAAAAATTTGAAAATTTTACGATTAGTGTTTTGTAAATTGTATTGGCATCTTAAAAGAGTATGATTAGTTTTTAAATTAGTTTTTGAATTTTTGGAAGAATTCCTTATTTACTACCTAAAGGTAAAAAAAATCTCTTCAATTTTTCTGGATTTTAATCATTTATTTTCTGAGAGATATTCCTATTTAATTTACCCCCGTTTATCAGTGACTGAAATGCATTAGGAAAAAATCGCCAAGACCCAAGGATCAAAATTTTATACACATTTTTTTCAATAAATACTGTAGGAAAACCAGGGAAAACATCGACAAGATTCAGGTGTCGAAATTATAATTACAGCGAATTTTCTCTACTTTTACAGGGACGCCTGAAATACATGAAATAATAAAATTCCCAATTCGGCAAAATTCTCTCTGTCTCGAATAATAAAATTCCAGAACTAATAAAATTCCCGAACAGTTTATAATATTGCCGAATTTGAAAAAAATTTATACAAAAATTTATGTAAAAACACGTGTGCCTTAAACCGAAGAAAAATTCTCTGTAAATTTTCCTCGAAGATGATAACATTTTCCATACAAATTTTGCATTATTTAAATCAGCACTAATTTATCTCAAAGTTCCTATTTAATTTTATAGATTAACGATTTTTCGGAAGATTTTTGTAATTTAATAAAATACCATATATATTTTCAACTAAAACATCTTATCCAGAAATATGTTTGTTTTTTCAATTATTGTTATTTTAAATTCAAACAATAATTCTAAAAAACTTGAAACGTTAAAAAAGTTGTTTCTTTGGTGTAAATATTTGATTATTCCAATAAAAAAATAAATAAATCTATCAAGTAAACATTTTTTGAGCATTGGTTTAACTCGAATTTTTTTCTAGTTTCTTCTTTTTTTTAATTAAAATATTATATTTTTCGAGAAAAATTTTTTTACAATTTTTTAAAAAGACTATGTCCAGAAAACCTGGCTTAAGCTTCAGATCTGAAAAATTGAGTGATACATGTCAAACTTTTCTAATCTCAAAAAATCTTTCTACTGCTTTACCGTCATATTTTACGAAGAATGAGAAAACAAGAATTCGGCTTCGTAGTACGATGAGGGCAGCGCCTCGATAGGGCAGAAAAGATGATGTCCTATATATATAGTTCCCCCACTCTGACACCGCGCACCGCATCTACGTTTATAATATCTTTGGTACAGTCCTAAACGAAAAAGTGTCTTGGCGATACTTTCCATAAACTGCGTTTCCAGTTCGTGTTTTTACACCTTCTGGAAATGCTCTGCTGGAACATTCCGAAGGTTCCCGCGAAACGTTCCGTGATATTAGCGCAAGTGAAGAACGTACCTCATTTGATATGGATTCGGTTTTGAATTTTTTTCAACATTTCATGAGTGCAATAATTACTATGAAAATTGTGCAACTTTTTTCAGCAAGTTCGAACCCAGGGTAAGATTTACGGTAAAAATTCTCTAAATATCTATAGAATTGGTAAAGATACTATAGAGACTTAGCTTCAAAAGAATTGAAAGAAATTTATAGAATGTTAATTATTTCTGAAGTTAATCCAGTTTTTCAAAAAAATGGTTGCTTGACGCTTTTTACATTTTTTATTTTATTAAATTGAAATTTTGTCTCTAGCTTGGGCTTATTAGATGCAGAATTTTATTACCTTTAGTCCAATTATAAGGAAAAAAATTATTGTTATTATAATAAAAATGAAGGCTGATGGGTGTGGTGTACAGAAAATGTCAAAACCTGTAGGGTTGCTCAGATCTCCTTTAAGCCTTTATCTCTAAAAGATGAAGGTTTTAGAAAGGCACTTTGAAAAGTTTCCTGTACCCCGGAAGCGGTTTCACTGTGAAAAGAGTTTGGCCTAGTATATAGTTTTTCGGGAAGAAATAAAATATCTTGTTAAAAGCAAAAGTGGAAAATTGTAAAAGTAAGAGGAAGTAAAAGCGTAAAAGGCGAAATAATGCTATCACATGTAAGTTAAAAGAGAAACCAACACTTTTATGATAATTTTTTCGGAACATGAGTGGCACCGCACCTGCAGTAACGGCAATAAGTACTCCTTTCTTATAAGATTTGCTACTTTTCACATAAAGACCGAATTTGACGCGAAAAACACACATAAAGCGATCAGTTGTGGACCGTATTGTATGAACCATTTCTAGATGATAACCAATAATGTGACATCCATTGCGCCATTCTTTTTCGGCTTCCTACAGAGAAGAAAAGTATCTGTTTGAAACCTTGATATTTAAAGATAAAAGCTTAGTGAAGATTAGACAGAGCCTACACATTTTGACATCTTTTTGTACACCGCGTCATCAGCCTTAAGACAACAAATCAAAAAATAGACGTGTACATAATTTCCGCCGGTACTATATAAAAAATAAAGAACATTTGACTGCTATATTCAATTGTATTGCCAATAAAGTAACCTTGTCCATGTACTTCAGTTTCAGCTATGAGTGATCCACCTGAGAAACGCTTTCGTCCCGATGGGAGAAAAATTTTGCATCCAAAAACTGTTCTTCGTCGGACAGAAGATTTAAATTCTGCATTGGACTTAGGTCAGTAAAATATTCAAAGCACATTAGGTCTATATATTATAATTATGAAGATGATATCGCAAGTCGTGCCTTTATACGTCCGCCTAGATTTCCGAATGTTTTTTTCTCTACAATTTATGTATTGGCGAATGTTATTATGCAAATAAGTTCTTGGGTTTTATCAATTTGCAATATAAGGTATGTCGTTACAGGCAGAAAATAAAAAATTGTGTTCGACTGAGCTTGGATCAGATTTAAAAAATTCAACTTTGAACGCGGGTTTTGTGAATCGAATTTCTTTCATTCGATATCAGTTGGAAATTAGACTGGTGATTTTCTCTCGCTTTTAAAAACATTAAGAACTGCCAAAAAGACGTGCAATTTATTCATCTGTATGTGTTTTTACTTTGTTGCTTTTGATTTCCAAAATATGCAAAAGAGATCGGTAAACATCCGGATGGACGCTCGCTTTTTTGACTTGAGAAAATCAATTTTTTGTTTTTTACTTATTCGTTAATAATTCAAAGGTTTATTGGAAAATAGGTCATTAAAATCTGTTGAAATTTTGAGATACTTATCATAGGTTTATCATAAATGTATACAACAAGGTTCTGAAAGGGAAAATGGAATTTTTACTTAAATGCACAAATTTTTTTCACAGAATTAAGTCTCTTGGAGGAAATCTCCAATGCGATGATGGACGCAGGCACATTGGAATCCGCATACACAGACGAAGATCAGAAAATGAGTCTCGTGTATCAATCAATGGATGAAGAAGATGATCTCATTAATCCGTGCTCTGAGCCCAGTTTAATAGAGGAATGCCAGCCAGCCTATTCATTAAAAAAAACCAGAGTATGAATAGAATTTCTTTTTCCTAATACAGAAACTTCTTCCTAGTACAAAAAACACATACAAATTTATTTGCATGTGCGGGGACCGGGTGGCACTTGAAAGATTTTAATACTTTTATTCTTATTTGTAGTGAAAATTCTCAGAGATAAAAAAAATTTGTTAGTGCATCGAAATTAGCTGTGATTTTATATAAGACATAAATAAATTATGTTTCATCTAGTAATAATATTAAGTTTCTCATATGACTTTAACGTTATTCCTTTTTTATATCTGCTTAGTAATATGTATTATATCATTAATGAAATTTAAATTACTTAAATTGTTGTACACAATTTCAATGTCGTTTAATTTTAAAAATATCGTAATTACATAAAGTTGTACTATGACCTAGCGTATTGAAGAAATTATGAAAAATCAACTAACTTTTTTTATTGCGATAGTTCTGACTAGAGATCTGTGTAGGAAAACTTTAATTTACTTGTAATAGAGTTTGGATACTATTTTAATAACTAACAAATTATATAAATAAAAAATAAGTCATTTAATTTACAAAAAAATCATTTCTGGTTCCGCGTTCCGGAAATATATCGGATAGACCCGGATAGACGATCACTTTGGTATTTAAAAAAATACAGAATTGGTCAGGACTCCTTGATAGAAACCGGATAGATCCGTAAATCTTCCGGATTGGAAATAGTTGTACGTATAGAGCCCGGATAGTCCGTATACAATACTTATCAAGTTTCTATCAGGGTCGTGTATGGTTTCTATCGGATCCAATCCGGTATTTTAAACAGCTAATGTAGAGGTGCGTCTGCAAAGACGCAGCAGTCCATTATCGCTGCCATAAATAAATTGCAATTATGAACTCATTTCTTGGAGGATATCTCTGGGACATAATAAGATTTTAATAATTTATACAAAAATATTGGAAAACTTATTACGTCTAGCGTCAAATAAGCTCTATTTAAAGTATTTTCGATAAATAGAGACTAATTTGTGATTTTTGTCCATTTTCAAGATTCAACTTCAACTACAGGCAAATTGTAGGAAAATAATGGTACAAATTTTCAAGTTGCGCAAAATAAACCTTGCAATCTACTCTTTAAGACAATCTAATGAAACTGCGAAAATTTTCACTGATAATCGAATTATCCTAAAAAATATAAGCGCATGTGCAAGACGGAAATCGCTCGGTTGAGCAGCGCCTATAGTCTTTTGTCTTTATTTTCCGTGCATTGACAAAGAAAGGCCTAGCACGGCGATTTTTGTCTTGCGCTCGCCTCGAAATTTTTATTACAATTCGATAATCAATAAACATTTTTGCAGTTTCTTAGGCCCTTTTTCAAGAGTAAATCTGGAAGTTTATTTTGCGTCACTTTTAAATTTCTATCATTATTTTACTATATTTTTCAAGGTGTGGAATTTGAAGCTTGGAAATTGGCAAAAATCTGAAATTAGACCGGTATTTATCACTCACTCAGTTTCTATTAATCAAAAGTGCTTCAAAAAGGGCTAATCTGACGCGAAATATAATAAGCTTTTCAATATTTTTTTTATAAATTATTATATCTTGTTTTCTTCTGGAAGTATCCTGTGAAAAGTAAGTGCATGTTGATAAGTGGTAGTTTTTTAGGTGTCCTTGTACACGTATATGGTACTATATCATTGCAGTAATATTCGATCGAGTAAATCTATCAAATATTGTGGTCCAATGGAACTCTTACGGTTTTTTTTTCGGTTTTTTTCGGTTTCGTCGGTTCAATTATTGATAATAAACGAGCTGCCGCGAAGCGTACGTTTTCAATATCCATTATTGGCTGGATTATGAATAGGGAAAAAAGAACCGTCTCCTGAACTAATGAATATGTATATGAAGCCACTCGCAGAACAAGTTAATGACCTTGGAAATGGTTTCTTTTTGAATATTGACGACAAACGTGTATGATTTGTGCTAAAGGATTTAGCATGTAGTGTCGATACGGTCGCTCGCCCTATTCTCCAGAACAGAGTACAGTACAATGGGAAATTTGGTTGTTCTTGGTGTCTCTGTGAAGGCGAACATAAATTTGGTTGCGTACTTTTTCTGTTGGAAGAAGAAGAACCACTCAACAGAAGCCATGCCGCTCACTTAATTGACATGAATTCTATTACCCAATATAAAAAGGCACACATTAAACAAAAATCATCCAAAGTAAAATCAACCGAAAAACTGCGTCAAGAGTCAGGCGAAGAAGATTCGAAAAGTGGAGATGAAGAACAATTACTTATAGGTAGTCATTTAGATTCCGTCACGAAAACTGTGGTAGAATCGAGCGATTTATCCAAAAATGTGGAAATAAAAGGAAAAAGAAAAAAGCTAAAGAAGATGAATTCTATAAATGGCAAAAAAGGTTATTCTATATTAACATAATTAAATTATTAGAATGGCGCAGTTGGCTGCTCTACTACGCAATTCCATGCTTAATTAGGACTCTAGACGAGTATGCTTTGCGGAATTTCGCTTTATTTGTAAAAAGTATTCGTACGTTACTTCAAAGTAATGTCTCTGAAGCAGAACTTAAAGAAGCGGAACACGATCTCCTTCAATTCGTTTGTATTTACGAAGTACTTTATGGCGAGGAGAGCATGACATTTAATGTTCAGTCCCAAACAGGTCCCTGATATACCAAGATAGGAGTACTTTTTCATTGCTGATGGAATCAATTTCTGTTTTCGCCACCTGGATGGACCCCGGATAGATCGGTCAAACATACTGTGTAGGATTGGATTTTGTTTTCGGGTATTATATTACATGGCAGACCCCAGATAGGCCCGGATGAACAAACACTGTAGGACTTGCTTTTTTTAACGGTAAACTTCCAGATCGGTCCCGGATAGACACGGGTAGACGTTTTTTTTTAACTTAGAGGAAACGAATTTTTGTTTTTGTGTCCCGAATAGGTCCCGGATAGATCCAGATAGACGCATTATTTCAACTTAGAGAAAATGATTTTTTGTTCCGCTGTCCCAAATAAGTCCCGGACAGACCCGGATAAACATACACTCTAGGACTTGTTTCTTTTTTCAACGGTACACTTACAGATAGGTCCCCGATAGACCCGAATAAATGCTTCTCGTGAACTTTGAGGGGTGCCGAATAGGTCCCAGATAAACCCGGATAAACATACACTTTAGAAACTGTTTCTTCTTTAACCGTAAACTCCCAGATATGTCCCGGATAGACGCTTCTTGTGAACTTTGATGGGTCCCGAATGAGTCCCAGATAGATCCGGATAAACATACACATTAGGACCTGTTTCTTCTTTAACCGTAAACTACCAGACATGTCCTGGATGGACGCTTTTTGTGAACTTCGAGGGGTCTCGAATAGGTCCCAGATAGACCCGGATAAACGTATGCTTTAGTACTTGTTTCTTTTTTCAACGGTAAGCTACCAGATATGTCCCAGATAGACGCTTCTTGTGAACATCATGGGGTCCTAATGGATCCCAGATAGACCTGGATAAACGTACACTTTAGGACTTGTTTCTTTTTTTGAGCGTTAAACTCATAGATGGGTCCCGTATTGACACGGATAGACGTTTCTTTTGAATTTAGAGAAAATACATTTTTATTTTTGTGTCCCGAATAGGTCCCGGATATACACAAATAACATACACACTAGAACTTGTTTCTTTTTTCAACCGTAAACTTTCAGATATGCCCCGGATAGACCCAGATAGACGCTTTTTGTGAACTTCAAGTGGTCCTGAATAGGTCACAAATAGACCCAGACAAATATACACTTTAGGAAATGTTTGTTTTTCAACCCTAAACTCCCAGATATGTCCCGGATAGAACCGGATGGACGCTTCTGGTGAAATTCGAGGGGTCCCGAATAGGTCCCAGATATACCTGAAGGAACATAAAACTTTAGGACTTGCTTCTTTTTTCAACCGTAAGCTCCCAGAAATGTCCCGGATAGACCCGGATGGACGCTTCTCGTGAACTTCAAGGGGTCCCGAATAGGTCCCAGATAGACCTGGATAAGCATACACTTTCGGAATTGTTTCTTTTTTTAACGGTAAACTCCCAGATATGCCCCGGATAGACCCAGATAGACGCGTTTTGTGAACTTCGATGGGTCCCGAATAGGTTCCAGATAGACCCGGATAAACATACACTTTAGGAATCGTTACTTTTTTCAACCCTAAACTCCTCAATAAGTCCGGATAGAACCGGATGGACGCTTTTTGTAAACTTCGAGGGGGCCCAAATAGGTCCCAGATGGACCTGGATAAAAATACAACTTTAGGACTTTTTTCTTTTTTCAACGGTAAGTTCGGTTAGACCCAGATAGACGCTTCTAGTAAAGTTCGAGGGTTCGCGAATATCTCCTAGATAGACGCGGATAAACGTACACTTTAAGATTTTTTCTTTTTTGAACGGTAAAATCCCAGATGGGTCCCGGATAGACACGGATAAACGTTTCTTTTGAACTTAGAGGAAATGAATTTTTGTTTTTGTATCCCAAATAGATCCCGGATAGACCTGGCGAGACGATCGTTTTGACTTAGACAAAATCAATTTCCAGTTCCGCGTCCCGGATATATACCAGATAGACCCGAATAGCTGATCACTTTAATCTTTATTAAAATAAAGGATTGGTCAGGTCTCCCTGATAGAACCCGAATAAATTCGTGAAAGTTCCGGAAAGGAAATAGTTATACGTTTAGAGACCAGACAGTCCCGTATACAAGACATATCCGGTTTTTATCAGGGCGTGTCCGGTTTCTATCGGGTCCTATCCAGCATTTTAAGCAGGGGAGTCACAGTGCATTAGAAATATCAGTTGATAGAAACATGACACCTCCTACTCGCCCATATAACCGTGATAGCCATTTGATTCATATGTAATTAAAAATTTATCATAAGGACAACCGCAGGATTTCGCCGGGAGCGGGTGCTTATCTGGAAAATTGCATCCGCTCCCAGCGAAATCGCGGAAAAAATTTCAGCCACAGCCACGTCTCACGACCGTAAGATAGGTGGTTACAGCCTGTAAAGGAATCAATACGACGATCCAGCAAAAGCCTCGTGCACCCTAAGAACACGGGGCGACCCAAGGACAACCGCCTTCTGCATTAGAGTATGTGAGCTAAATGCTCGGGGTGTGCATGGCACGTCCTGCAGCTATCATCGGGAATGTCTTGTCTCAAAATGTGGCAACGGTATGTTAAGGTGGAAATGACACCATCCTGGCATGCAAAGATGAAACCCTCCGTACTAGACTTCAATCCGGGCGATATAAGGAAAGCAAACGTTAGCTCACAAGACATTGACTGATCCTTCACATTTCTGTGGCAGATACCGTGCATCCTCTTATCGAGGAGCTGTTCACGAAAGTTTTTCTCTTGTGCTTTCTTAATCCGGACTTTCAGGAGTGAGTACTCGAGATAGATGAGATTTGATGCATTTTGCTCACCCCTAATACTGAAGTCAAGTCCGAGTGTTTCAGCAGCCTCCTTCGTTGCTTTGTACATAAACGCTCCTTTGCCCATTTCTTCGTGATTCCTAACCATTTTAAGAAGAAGGTCTCTTCCATTTGCAACTCTATGTGCTGTTCCCAGAATAATCATGTTGCGAAGACATTCAAGACTCAATATTCCGCAACCCCCTTGACGGCGTGAGATGTACAGTCCCGGAACGGAAGACTTAAGATGCATGCTTTTGTTCATGTGTATAACCTTTCTTGTCCCGATATCAAGAGATCTGAGCTCGTTCTTCGTCCATAGAACTACTCCAAATGAATAGAGTAGTACCGGGACGGCAAGCATATTCGTTGCAGATACTTTGCTCCTTGCCGACAGTTCGGAAGACCAAATCTGTCGGATGAGACGTTTGTATCTGCTTCGGAGAGTATCCTTTATAGATGTCACATCCTGAATGCGTCTCTGTGGCACGCCCAGATATGTATAAGTCTCTCCAGCGCAAAGGTGTCGTATGGCGCTTCTATCAACGAGCTCAGGATCTTCAGGGATGCCATTAAGTTTCCCTGGCTTCAAATAAACCTTGGCGCACTTGTCTAACCCAAATTCCATTCCAATTTCCTTAGTACATCGTTCGACAATCCCCAGAGCTAGATGCAGTTGCATAGATCTTAAGATCGTCCATGTAAAATACATGAGTGATCTTGTACTTTCGATCTGCAGGTTTGCCGCACAAGTACCCGTCGGAATGGCGCAGTGCTAGAGATAGTGGCAATAATGTAAGGCAAAAGAGGAGTGGGCTCATGGTGTCGCCCTGAAAGACACCTCTCTGAAACGTGACCTTGTTAGTTGTCACACGATTTTTGCCAGATGAGATAGTAAATCTGGTTTTCCAAAGCGGCATCAATCTCTCTATGCACCCAACTATTTGCGGATGAACCTTTAAGATTTCCAAAAGACAGATGATAAGTCTATGGGATGTTGAGTTGAAAGCTTTCCGATAATCAATCCAGGCCATCGATAGGTCACGCTGGTAGAATGCTGCATCTTTGCAGACACATCTATCGATGAGCCGGTTCTCCCGACATCCGGCTACGCCTTTCTTTGATCCTCGTTGTTCATACATTTCTTGCCACACAGGTTCAATTGCCCGAACAATCCTATCATTTAGGATAGCTGTGAATATCTTATAAGCGTGTTTAGACAAGTTATTGGCCTGTAGTTCTTCGGGTCAGATAAGTTGCCTATTTTCGGCAGGAGTATTGTGCGCCCTTCCACCAACCACTCTGGAATCGGCTCTTCCGACTTAAAAAATGAGGTGAAAATATGGGCCAAATGCTGATGGGTTGAAGAAAACTTCTTCCATCAGAAGGTTTTGATACAATCTGGTTCTGGTGCGGAATAGTTCGTCATCCCTCTTAATACTTTTTTCACCTCCTCGGTAGTGATAGGTGGGCATTCTTTATCAGGTATTATGAGGGCAACACATAACTCCTTGAAGCTATTTATATTTTCTGAGTCTTCGTCCAGTCTATGCTGAACTTCGTAGACTTGTCTCCAAAATACTTCGACCTCCTCTGGTTTGGGTGAGTGTTCGACAGTAACTGGTGGGTCTTGGAAGAGTCGAGATGGGTCAGAGAGAAACTGTTGATTTTCTCTGACCCACCTCTGCCTCCGCTCTAGACTTCTCTTAGCGTCAGATAGTATACGTATTCTCTGAACAATATGCTGTCTGATGGTCAGCAGCTTTGATTTGTTAAGTTTGTGATAACGGGTCCAGAGTTCGCGCGCGAACTTTCGAACCTTGGCGGTAAAATTCCTACCAGATGTGATGTAGTCAATCACATATTGAATGCGGGACGTGTACTGTCTTGCCCAGTATATCTTTATGGCAAGTGGATGCATTCGTCTTTTGGTCTTATGATCAGCCGTTGGTTTTGTTTTACGGTTCGCATCGGCCAAAGCTCTCGCTGCATTATACACATAATAATTGATAGCCCAGATGTCGGATTCACCGGAAAAATGTCCACGAGGCTCGTCATCCATTTCAGCCAGATCTTTAGGCTTGAGAGAAACCTTGGTGTTGATGTTTCTCCGGGTCGTATATGCATCGCTCTTCATCTATTCAATGCCTGTCCGCGGTTGGTCTTAGTGTTGCCTCTCTTTCTTTGTTGCCGGCTTGTTCTAGCTGTGGTAGAGTAGGCGTTCCGCTTACATAGCCCCTTTTACGAAGTAGTTCAGCATGGTTTCGCATACGTTGCTGCGAAAAGTGCGATAGCCCCGGGTGTTCCTCGCACCACAGAGCATGCAGCCGTGCCATGTAACCCCGTTCACGGGCCACACTCGCATCCCAGCACTCTAGCAAGTCGCGATTCAGTTGCTCCGTCCACCCAAAGGTCGCGAGATCCCGCCGATCCATCACATTGAATCCATTTTCATTGGCTCCTCCAGCTCTAGATTGGTCGGCATTGTTGGCCGACCCATTGTCGGGAGCCCTGCGCGTTCTGTTGTTTTGAACCGCACTTACTACAACTATGTTTGGTGTTGTCATTGTTGTTCCCACGAGAAGCTAGGGAAAGGGTTTCGTCCATCCTTGTAGAGCCCCACATGCAAGGATAAGGCTGCGTACTCTCAGAGGTCGCCCGGTATCCCAGAGTCACCATTCTAGACACCTTACCCAGGTGCCATTCAGCTTTCGGTACGGTTTTCACACCTCCGCTTGGGGGTTAATTCCTTCGGGACCACCCCTGGACAATTGTCCGCG
>NC_046658.1:7497990-7509284 GCF_010883055.1 Belonocnema kinseyi
GTTATTATATATATATATGTGTTATTACTGTAAGATTACAAGTTGATAAAAGTGTTAAAAGATAGGCAACCCGCATCGTATCTATGTTAGTTCTTTACTTTGCACGCGTTCTCTCTCATTTACTTCGTTAAGAAAGGAGAAAGTGAAAAAATAATGTACAGAAACAAAATCTAGAACAAAACTGGCCTATTACAATAAAAAGGTTTACAGGTAAGTGAAATCTTATCATAAAAATATATTACTTTTACCAGCAGTGTCAACAACTTTACAGGTAAGTCGAATCTTATCATGAAAAAGTATTATACATGCTAGCAGAATTACATTTTCTCTTTGTTCAAAACAAATTGCACTAAGTAAGTAAAGTTATATTAATATTTACTAATAATTACTGTGTTGGATTTTCTGGTTTGCAGGTCTGACAGAAAGTCTTGGATGTTGTGTTCCCTTTGAAATTTTTTCGGATATTGCATTTCTTACGTCCAGTTGCCTGACGGGGATCATTTCATTCTGGCTCACAGGGTAAAGTGTTTCCAGATAGCTTATCACAAATTTGCAGCAGAAATGCGTGGCGAGATGTACGTGAGTTGGTGCATTATACATACAAGACAAAGGGCATTGATAGCTGATAAATCTAGAAAATTAACAAAAAAAACAAGGGCTGGCCACCTGCGAGCCTGGGCTCGAGTTGAATACTGTAGTGCCATTTGGTTGCCTGCATATACTCCGGTCTAAATCTTGTGGTAGTATTCCACACGCTCAGGAATCTTTTTCTCAGTGTCGTTCACTTACACTACCGAGTGGACAGTGCTCAAAACTGAAACATTTTTCTTTGTCTCCCGCTGATAAATAGTCAAGTTGATGTTGTCATGTTCTAAAATGGAAGTATCATACAACGGCGCCTCGCTAGTCTTAACAGCTTCAGGAATCTCACGTCTGATTCTGTTTACCATCTTAAAGATACTTGTATTCTTGCTAAGGAGATTTTGAGCCAATTTTACAGTTGCTAAATAATTATCTGTTGTTATGTTCCTCCCATTTTCTGGGAAAGGTTCAACAAGCTTTATAACAACGTGCTCAGTTAGTGTGTCATCGGGCGAGCGCAGTTAATCTTTTCCGAGGTAAGGAGCCGTGTTGCACAAATATTTAGATTTGGCATCAGCTGGCATCCAGAATTTGATCATGAATTTTTCGGGTGTATTGGGCATATACTGAGTTGAAGGATATCGGCATTCAGATAGATAAAGTTGTTCATCTGCAGTGTGATTGGGCCCTGGGATGTAACAACTTTGACAGTGCTCAATAAAAGAATTCCATATTTCTGACACCAATGCAAATTTGTCATTTCCAAGCGCACGACAACGCTCGCTTCTAATATCAAATCGCAGATATCGGATTATTTCTTTGAAACGATTTCGGCTTATTTTCTGTCCAAAGAAAGCATCAACGTCAGATGCCTCCTCCTCAATGTGACGGATGTTGACCGAGAAACGAGCTGCCTCCTCAGGTGTAAAACGCTGTGAGCATCGTAGTGGCATTTTTAGCCGAAAATAATAAAACTATACACAAACACTTCTGGTGTGCCACGGCTGTCCACGCTATAAGTTGAAACCGGTAAGGGTAAGCGTGGCGTAGCGTACTGGCGCGTCTGCAGGGATATTACGAAGCGTGATTTGACGTTGGGCAGGGAGCGCTCTCGGTTTGCGTACTAGAAAAAGTAAAATCTGTTTGGAGTCAAACTACAATCCCAATAATTTCAGATCAAAGAATACTGAAAATGATTAAAAGCGATCATAGTGCATTTTTTAATTTTAAACAGTCATATTTTAGAGACCAAAATAACCCAACCTTCATAGACAAGTTAAATTTTTTTTAAACACGATGCGTTTTCTGTATAGCCGCTTGCAAATGCGAAATTGATTCTAGGTCTTGCAAAGTGAAAATTTCTGAATCTGAAAGGGTTTTACTATTGGATCAGAGAACTGAGAGAAAAAGAAATTTAGCATCTGTATGTCTCACAAGAACTGGGCATACTGACGAACAAGCGAAGCGTCCAGTTATAGTCGAATCAGCTATCGATGAGGAAAAAGCTATAAAAAAAAACCTAAGAAAAAACTGGAAATTCCATTGCACAATGTTCGCAATATTCTAATTAAAGAATCTTCTAACCATGCCTCATGTGAAGACAAGAAATCTGATGCGCTTAAAAAAGAAGATGATGAGGAAAATTGGATCCTAGCTGGCACTCTATTATCAGAACAAACTAGAATAAAGTGTCCCACATTTGAGGCTGTTTCTGATAGATTCAGAGTGGGTGACAGATGTACCGCGGCATTAAATTATTCAATTTTGCGCGATATTAGCAAATAAATTCTTAAAGTTAAATATCTAGTTTTTGACAAAAATAAAGTTTATCGTGAAAGAAGAAAACTTGTCAAGAACTGCAAATAGAAGATTTGTTGTCACCTACAAAAATGAAAGCGTCCTACTTTGACGGTAGAAAGGATTAGACTTAAGTGATCGAGGCGACAGATGACTAAATATTGCGACAATGATCAAAAGTATAAGAGCACATATTCCTAATTCAAGAACCCAGTAGTTTATGCTTAGGACGTAAAACCCCACCAGCGTCAAATGCTGAATACATCTTAGATGCTATATTAGATTATTTCTTAGAGAAAGCGTTTGACCCCTCTGAATTAGATTGCGTCAGGTGCGATGAATGCCCTACTAATATTGGAAGAAATAATGGCATTATAAAAAGATTTGAGAAGACTCTAGAAGGACCGCTATAATGGGTTGCTTGTGGGCTTCTTGTAACTGAACGGCCATTTAAGGATTAATTTAAAAAGCTTGATGGTAAAACCAATAATGAATTTAAATTGTATTGAGTCGCCGAATATTCCAATGGTAAACACCAAGGATCTGAGCTCAGTTCAAAAGTATCTCGTATACATCTGCAAATCTTTTAACGCTGAATATTGTGTTTCAGAGCTTGTCCAAAGAAGCCATGGGAAACTTCGCATGCCAGATGGCTCACAAGAGCGAGAAGAACGCTCCGAAAGTATATCGGAACAGAAAATCACTCTTTCAAATCATGAGTTCTTGCCACTCCCATCATGCGCGTTTATGTTTCCATGCACTTTGAAATCAAGTGTCATCAATCTGTCAACGACGATCCCAAAAACTTGTGGAAAAGTATCAAAATGACTAAGTTCCGTGAAGATGATCTCCAAAATACCATTACAATTCGAGATTCCTAAATTAAACTTTAATGCCAAAAACTACGTGGAACTCATTGAATGAGGCAACTGCCTCGTGACAGAACCTCCCTTAATCAAATCGATGGCGAAAGGAGATTTGCAGGATTTAAAAGAGGAAAAATGAAATTCACTACTCTTCAAAGACGTTTTTGACTTTCCATGTTACACTCAAGCTGTTGAGCGGTACGTATAAAACGTGGCAGCTTCATCTAGTCAAGCTTACTCATACGACCAATGAGATGGACTCCTTAGAGTGCGAATCAATAGCAGAACAATATTGCTACTTTGCGAGAGTAAACACGAATTTGAGATCTAAGAAGTCACTTTTCTCAAAACGGTTTAGATAAATATTTAGTTATATTATTAAGTAACAGATAAATACACAAGACCAAAATATATTAGACAACTCATATTCTTTATTTGAATTAAAAAATAATCCTTTTTAACTTGTTATAGCAAAAAATATCTAATACTTCATGAATCTTTTGATTATTTGTGACCTTAACTGAGAAACTTTTATATAATTTATATGTTCAGCTGTGTGTATGCAAACGAGCCGTTGTATTCTCTGTGTATTAAACCTCAATGTTGTTTTTCTTAATAAATACTAGTTTCTGCTAAACATCGCTTATTCATTATTATACTAAACTTTCTTATATTGTCGTTCTATTTTGTATCTGTGTCTATATGAAATTTTGTTGGTCCCTAAATTTGCCTATCCGGCTTTTTGTTGGGTTCTATCTGGATGCTTCTACGGTGTCATAAATTTAGCTTATCTGATTTTTATCCAACTCTATGCGAAATATTTCCGCTGCCCATATTTCTTCATCCAGGATTTTATCAGGCTCTATCCGGATATTTCAATGAAAAAAAATTATTTCTTAACTTAGTGTTATATTATGTTCATTTTTTATAGTTCTTAAGTACACAATTCGCCAATACGGCTTGAAAAAATTGCACTTGCTGAGGATTCGAACCCTACCTACACTACCCAAACTTGTACTATAGCGCGCGCTCTAACTCGTTGCGCTATCGATGCACTTAGATCTTGGTTACAAAATTTCGACTATGATTATAATGAGTACTTCGAAGGAAAATAAAAAATTTTCGAGCCTATAATAAAAAAAATTCTTTGCAAAGAATTTAAAATTAAATTTTACTTATTTCAAAAACGGCTCGATATATTTTTTTTTCTTCAAATATTGAAAACGCTTATACACTACAATGTAAAAAATAATCGCAATTTTCCCATACGAAAGTATAACATTTTGCCCATACTTTTAAATATCCCATACAAGCATTGTAATTTTTCGTTGTTCACTTATAAATTTTCCATATACTTCGAGAATCTCGTACACTGGTTTGGGAAAACTTCCAGTCATGTATGGAACTTTGATGCGCGGCTGCAGAATGCGCAGCTGAGAGAAGCGCGCATTTGCTGCAAGATAAGATTAAGTGTAACTAGAAATTTTTCACAAAAAGAAGAAGGAGGCAACAAGAGAGGGGAAATTCTAGACAAGCGCCTAATTCATTATAGTTTAAGTATATACTTGTGGAACATTTTGGAGTTGAAGCAGTGAAACAGTTAAATATTGTGAGTAGAATAAGATTCAGTGAAATTAGATATTTTTCAATGTAATATAACCTAAGTATAGTTCTAGATTATTTCAATAAAAATTTTTAAGATTACAGAGAAATAATTTAATATTGGCATTTAATTAAAAAGTGCAAAAAATATAACCCGTAAAACTATTTTTCCAAACCGATGTACGGAAAAATTTAAATACGTGTAGGGGTTAATTACTTCCAATAGATACATGGAAAATTTACCATAGTTTTTTTACAGTGTATCCAAAGGCTTAAAAACGATTCAAAAGTAATCACTAATAAAGAAAATCAAGTAGAAAAATTCCTTAATAACATCAATGGGCATTGTTACTAGGACAGTCTCCTAATGCAAGTTGCGACAAAGTTTCGGATAGGGCCGCATAAAATTCCGTTCGCCTAGTAATTCAATTTTCTTTTTCCAATAACCATTTTAAAGCCGGATAGAGACAGACAAAAAATCCTTTTCGGACTTGAACGAAACAGTCTTCTAATGTAAGTTCCGACAAAGTTTCAGATATGGTCGCATAAGATTCCGCCGGGAAAATAATTAAATGTTCTTTTTCCATTGTTCGTTTCAAAGCCGAATGGATCCAGATAGAAAAGCGTTTTTAGACCTAAATGAAAACAGTCTTGTAATTGGAGTTCTGACAAAGTTTCAGACAGGGCCACATAAGATTTTAGCTGGCAAATAATTAAATTTTTTATTTCCTATTCTCGCTTTAAAGTCAGATAGATCCGGATAGAAAACTTTTTTCGTGTTTAGACGCACACGCAGTCTGATATCTTAAGTTCGAAAAAGTTCAGGATAGGGCTACATAAGACTTCGTCGGCCAAATAATTCAATTTTTTGTTTTAAATGTTCGTTTCAAACCCGGATAGATCCAGAAAGAAAACGATTCTAGGACTTAATGCAAAGAGTCTTCTAACTTAAATTCCTACAAAGTTCTGGATATGCCCAGATAAAATGATATTTTCCATATGTAATCCGGATTAAAATCTGAATATAGTCGCTAGTTTTCCCCTTAAGGTTTTTCGAATCGAAAGAGATCCAGATACCCAGAAAACACGTTCTGTAACTGTTCCAGATCAAGAAATGGACTGTGTTCTATAACAGTTGTTACAAAATGGTGACAGAACTGTTCTAGAACAAAAAGGCAACAGCTTTCTAGAACACTGTGATAAAATTGTAAGCAAACTGTTCTAGAACAATTAGGTAACAGTGTTATAGAACACTAAGACAAAATTTTGAAAGAACTGTTCTCGAACTATGTGGCAGCACTGTTCTGTAACAGTTGCTATGTAATTGTTCTACAGCAAACTAATCACAGAGGTTCTGTAAAATTTGTTCCAAGTTTGTTCTAAAACTGTGCCGTAATAGTGTTTTATCGAAGTTCTAGAACCCTGTTACAAGTCTGTTCTAGAACAATTCAGGGGCAAAGAATAATAACCGTTATATAATAGTTGTTACGTTATTGTTCTAGAACTGACAAATTACAGACGGTCAACAATATTTTTTCTAAGTTTGTTCTAGACCTGTGCCGTAATAGTGTTAAATCGAAGTTCTAGAACCATGTTACAAATGTATTCTAGAAAAAAATAAGGAACAAAGATTAATAAAGGTTCCAGAATAATTGTTACGTAATTGTTCTTGAACTGACCAGTCACAGACGTTTTGTAACATTTGCTCCAAGCTTGTTCTAGAACTGTGCCGTAATAGGGTTTATCTAAGTTCTAGAATCTTGTTCTAAAGGTTTTCTGGAATAAATCAAGAAAAAAGATTGGCCCGGATGTAATGATCCGTTTGTATAGTAAAATCCCAAATACAAGATGTAATTTTCGCTTTTTAAAACGGGCATTAAAATGTATTTATAGAAAGGCATCCATTCTTTTACGAGTCCTAGGTTTAGGGCAATTTGTTGATGTATAGTGCCTGCTACATCATTATGTCTGTGCGTATATTCTCTCTGAGCCACTACGTGACAGCTATAAATAATATGTTCGATAGATTCGTTGGTATCTCCACATAATCGTCACCGGTCAACCATGTCTTGATTTAACACGTGTTTGCGATAATTCCTGCTGCTGACAACCTTGTCCTGTAACGCAATGACGAATCCTTCCGTCTCTGGATACAGAACACCCTTTGTTAGCCAAATATTGGATGCCTCACTATCCACTTCATTTTGATATAACGTTTTGGGGTGCTCGCCGTGGATAAGCCATGTAAAGCATGACCAAACTTCCTTTCAAGTTGCTGTAGTTTTTCTGGGATTTCCTTATCCACATCCTCGGTAGCAATATCCGGATGTGGTTCTAATGTATCCCGTACACGATATTCATTATCTCTAGCACCTATGCCTTCAGCATCAATCAAGTTTTCGTTGTCCACATCTTCCAAGGCGAGTTCATCAATAGGAAGCTGCTGTTCCACTTCCATTTTGATAGCAGCTATTTCAACAGTCGAAAGCAGTCTGTTTACATACATTAAGCGTTTTTGATCTGCCAAATTCTGCTCTCCTAAACTCTCCTAAGCCGTCCGAATGTTACTTCGACGTTCTGTGGAGAACTATTACTTTCAATTCCTTAAATTAAATAATAAAATAACCATTTTCATTATTAATAACGGGAATAAAGAATTGTACTACCGTAATGTCTGGTATAAATTAAATTTATTTAGAAAGAACCAACGCAGTTTTGTAATTATAATTGAAGAATATTAGTATTATTTATCAGAACAGATAAGCATTTATGAAATAATTAATACGTTTTTTAATAATGAAATTGTATTATTATGAACAAAAATATATTTTTACATTCTCATCATTTATGATCGATAAAGTATTAGAATTGTCCGAAATTTGACACCAATGTTTTTCAACGAATCTCCACAAAAGTCAGGTTTTTACGATGGCGTCTGTCTGGCTGTCCGTCCGTAAACACGATACTCTCGAAAAAATGAACGGATCAAATCCATCTTTGGCACATTTTTTAGGTCCTAAAAGAAAGGGCAAGTTGATTAACCAGCCCTTTTTGATCAATATAAAAAAAGTAAGCTCATTTTTAACATTTTTGAGACGACTTTTTGCTGAATTTGAAAATGCTATGTACGGATATTTATAGTATTAAAGAGAAAAAACAATTTATCCTACTGACTTTTTTTATAAAAAGAAAATTCTCAGAGTTATAGAATTTTCAAAATATTTAAAATCAACCGAAAATCAAAATTTTAAGACAAGAAAGGCACGATATAAAAAAGTCAAGAAAGAGAAACATTGCTTTTTGAAAGCCCTACAAGATTATCATAACAGATTTTTAGATTTTCTTGTAAAATCGAAAAAAAATTGACCTTGTGGCACAAATTCCCTTTGGATCACTTCTTTTGAATCCAAAAAGCCAATGACGAACCTGAACGCACGACCTAAACATGCGTCGTCTTCAACTTCCTCTCTCCCCTCCCGAAACACCCGTCCACCAACATTAGTTAGAGAAACCACCAGCAGTCCTGTATCTGCGTTAAGACTGCTCTGAATCCAAAATCGCAGGATTCGGTCTGGAGCACGAATGAGACTTCGAAGTGTGGGTACGTTAGTATCGGTACTATCGCGATCTGTTTTTTCAGCTTAGCGAAAGCGCTTTTCTGTTCAGTTCCCCACTCCCATGGAACGTTCATCTGAAGCATCTTGTTCAGTGGTTCCTCGTCCGTCGAAAAATCGGCTATAAAACCATAGTACCTTGACGCGATTCCCAAGAACCATCTCGGTTGCTTCTGAGTTCGCCACTTTATATTTGTTTGCTCATGTTACTTATGTCTTTTGTACCTGTGAATTATGGCATCTTTTAATTGATATGATTCGTATTTGGATTGGAGTAAAGCGTGTATATGTGTGAATACCGAGTATAATTTTAAATATTACGCCATTTTTAATTTAAATAAACAATAATAAAAGTTTATTGTTACATTTTGGCGTCCAAACAGGGACATGAGTGTCTAAGTTTCCTAAATAAATTAGTAGCATTTGTACAAAATAATGAATTCACCTCCAATGAATATTCGATCAAAAGGAGGTAAATTACTTCTTGGATTAGAGAGAGAGAGAGAGAGAGAGACGAAAACGAAGTTTCATTAGTCGAATTAATTGTTACAATACGCGTCGTAATTTATTAGAAAATAGTGCAGACAACGATAATACCCAAGATATGACTCTTGAAAAATTACGAGAAGAACCTAGGCTCATGTGTATAGCGGCTGAAGCCCAGCAATAGGAAATTAAACGGTTACAAAATCGTGCACCACCCCCGGTACCGCTTCAGGGGGATGTGGGGGATCGTTTGATCAATGCTCTGCTGGCTGGGTTACAAGGAATTCACATGGAGGCAAAACCCCCTAAATTCGAAAATGAAACTAGAAATCCTAAGGAATTCTAGAATCCTCGGATAAATATTTTCGGGTTACGTTTAAAAATAAACATAATGTTTTAGATTGTGCGCTTGGGGGTCGTGCCAAAAATTGGTTCGATACAAGTAGTTCTAGTTTTGACGATTATGACGCGTTTAAAGTGGCATTCTTGCAGGAATTCTACTCATTTCTGATCCGAGTTAAAATCAAGGCAAAACAATTTGATCCTAGTGAAGTAACCCTCCAGGCTTACTTTCCGGAACAAGTCAAGGAGGCACAATATTTTTCTCCTGAAATGTAAGCTTATGAAAAACATTATAATATTATTCAGCAAATATCGATTCGCGTCTGTGAGTCATTAGTAGCTTTAGATTTTGCTGAATTAAGTTAAATTACCCAGGCTTTGGCACAGGCCGATGCGCCATTTGCAGATAAAAATAACAGACAAAAGAAAACATTCGGGCTTCACCTCAGAGGTCCGGGGTTCGATCCCTGAGCCGGTACCTCTAAGATTTTTCAATGTATCTTTACTGAGTTTCTGGTGATTCGGAACTCACCTTAAGTTGTAGGTCCCCCCACCGTGTACTTGACTGCAACCCAGTCCGTCAATGATGGAGTAAAAACCAGGGTTTGTCCAATATGTCTGGGCAGACTGCTCTCATCAGAGCACTTGATTGCATTATAAAAATGCGTCCGTGACTGATGACATATACCGGGACAGCCCTGTGCAAAATGATCAAATAAAAATCCAAATCTAACAAAAAAAAATCCTTTGACATATTGGGCAGTATAAGCCTATGACAACATTTCATAATAATAATAATAATAATAATAATAATAATAACGGTATAATAATACGGTATAATAATAATAATAACGGTCAAAATCATTCAAAAACCGATCAACAAAGGGTTCGATATTCTCAAATTAGTACCGCTAATCCAAGAAAGTGTACGTGTGGTTTTGTTGATCAATACTAAGACGAAATTTATGTGTCACACTTAAAATCAAGTCATGTTAATCAGGGAAATCTTTTTGATAATATCGGAGTTTATAATAACGCGATGCAATTTCCAAATATTAATTTTCCACCATCAACTTTCTTATCAAATAATTTAAACTAATAATTGGCGCGATGTTGACAGTTCAAATAACGCAGAGTGGTTGATTTTCCGAAAAAGCTAGCCAAAAGTCGAAAAAAGAAATTTTTCGTTCCGTTCAAACTACCATCCATAATTATAAAGAAGTGTTTTCTATACATTTTGACAAAATAACAATAATGTAATGGTAAGGCATTCAACATTAGAACAAGTCAAAGTGACTCTTGCACGCATCATCTGTCACGCTACTTAAACCTGGATTTGTACTACGTCGTTTTGAAAGTGATAACAGCTTTTCTATTTACTGTTTTCTGTACGTGTTCAGTGACGGGTGTTTCTGAAGATATACACAGTATATTACATTTTGTTTTTTTCATCTACTAAAGTTTCGCTGTGTAAAAACTTTTTATAAACACAGTCATGCACCTCAAGTTTTTTCGTGTTGACATTTTATAAAAATTCATAAAAATAGTTAGAAGTTCCGCAGAGTTCCACGATAAGATCACTTTTATTATGTAAAAGAAAGTATTTTCTTTCATTTTACGATAAAAGCAGCTGCGATAATTTGCGATATTTTATGAAACATCATTTTAAATCTTGAGGACTGAAGCTGGCCGGTGCGCTAGCTAGCCGCATTAAAAATTCGAGTGTTTAATTTTAAAAAAATCACATTTAACGCTGTAACAAAGTTACAAGTACCCCGCTATCGTACGGCCCTGTGGGCCCATGATTAGGAGTGGGAAACGACACCCCCAGTCCATATAAGCGTAAACTTGCCCCGAAGGCGAGTTGTCTTCAGTCTGGTGCAGTGATCCCAGATCTGAAACAAGATGCGGTCCAATACTATGACAGGGCTATGTCCATGTGAATATAGTAGGAGACGCTGTAAATGACTGAGTTGCGCGCGCAACCCATTTCTCCTCTTCTGAA
>NC_046658.1:7509384-7548369 GCF_010883055.1 Belonocnema kinseyi
CAACTCAGTCATTTACAGCGTCTCCTACTATATTCACACGGACATAGCCCTGTCATAGTATTGGACCGCATCTCGTTTCAGATCTGGGATCACTGGTCTGTTGCTCAATGCACGTTAAGGTAGATGGTACCTCGTTCACCACTTCGCAACCCCTTGATTTCCTGACGTCACAACCCGCCACGACGTAACGCGATCCTACAGGATCTCAGCTCCCTTGTTGGAACACCCCCGACTCCTCCTGAACCTTGGCTTCGCTGCCCGGGTTCTATCGACAACGCTCGCCCACTCTTAGCTTCGCTGCCCGGTTCGGGCTATCGAGATTTTCCCAATCACCTATTGTAAGTTTGGTTTAATAAACCCTTTTATATGTAATTAATTGCCTTTCGTATTGACTTCACCCAGTTATTGACGCTCCACATCCTCCCCTATCCTCTAATTTGCGAGATCCCTCACAACGTACAACTATGTATAATGGTAAGAGAAAAAAAATTTTAATTGTTGGTAGGTTAACAGGACACGTAATCGCCTGATTCTAAACGCCATTATAAATAACGAAGAAGGTCATCCGAACATACAGGTCACACAAGATTCATACTAAAACCAAAAGATGGACAAGAAAAAAAAGCACATAAATAAAATGGAGATCATTAAAATAAATCATGGACACAAAAAAGGCAACTTATCGAGAGTAGCGATATAGTCTTTTAGTGTTGAGTAGCCATTTTTCTGCGTCTATGTTTCAACATTAGTGAAAGAAGGCATCACATAAAGAATTCACAGTAGTCAAAGGATCAGACGAAACGAATTTCCAAACTTTGAATCTTGAAGATTAAGTTGAACCAAAATTAGAGAATCAAAATAATTCGCCACGCTGAAAAACAGAAAGTTTCGCGTTTTCAAGTACCGGTTTTAACGGCTTCACTCAATCCTCTCAAAACAGTTTCACCTAATTAAAAAAGAAAAATACCTTGAAATAATCGGCTCGTTGTCATTACAATCTCAACGAGTTGAAATTCACAAATGTGGCCTATAGACAAATAATTTTATAGGCACTCACATTAAATAATTACCATTCGGCAGAAAACAGATAATTGTCAACTTGTCCGTTGTCTCTTACATAATGTGAAAATGATTGGTTGAGTTGAAAAGGCGGGAGCCTTTACAATAATTTTAGCGTCAACTCAACACATCCATACATACTACATGTGGCAATTAGTTGCCTGGTCGTTTACTTAGGACTACGTACCTCAAATAAAATAATTATACAATTAAGAATTATGCTACAGGTATATGATTAGAACATACAAATCTATACACATTTGTTTTGGAAGTTGCAAAAACATTGTTTTTCAGACAGGAACAATAAATTTGCTAGTAAGCTGTGTACTCTTTTTCTCGTTTCAGAATTAGACTCAGTAATCGTCCAACATTTTTATGTTGCCGTTATGAATCAGAAAAAAGTCTGATTCGTCATTAGTGTCCTCAAAAACTGAATAATACGAAATTTTATTGAAATCAAAATGTTTTAAGTAGTGCACGTCCATTATTTTGAATCCGCCATTTTTAATTATAGAAAAAAATGTCATATTTGTAATCAGCGACATCAAAAACTATAGGATACAAAATATTGTTAAAATGGAATTGTTTTGAGTAATAGACGTCCGCCATATTGAATTTTGGAAAAAAATTTCATACTCGTAATCAACGACCTCAAAAACTAGAGCATACAAAAGTTTTTTGGGACGGAGTTGTTTTAAATAGTAGACGATCCGCCATTTTGGATCGGCCATTTTGAATTTTGAAAAATAAATGGCGTATTCGTGATCAACGAGCTTAAAAACATAATATTGCGAAGTTTCGTGTAATTCCTATCATTTTTCGACTTTTGGCCAGCTTTTTCGGGAAATCGGCCACTGTGCAACGCGTTAAGATCCATATGATTTTTTTGGTGATCTTGTGAATAGTGTACAATGTGAACCGGGTCAGAATGTATCGAATGGCAAACCTAAAAACAAAACAACAAACTGCTAGTCTCAAACGTAGTGTTACTAATCGTTATTTTGAAAGAAACCTAAGACCATTCAAAAGCAAATAATGATTTATGTAAATATTGGAGAAAATGCCTACTTAACCTTTAGGGGACGGGGGTGGTCGAAATATCGACCACCCAATGCACACTAACTATTTGATGTTTTCGGGCAAAATTTGGTGCGTTGAATAATGGGAAAATAGTGAGAAACATCCTGGAGATTTTTTGACCTTGTTAATCGTCATTCCAAGTAAAAAAAATATATTTTTCTTGGACTACAAACTCGGTCTATATATTTATCTAGATGCGCTCAGTATGGAAATATTTGTTAGCAAACATATCCATGAACTCTTCATCACAAAATGTCTTGAAAATTTCATCAGGAGAACTTTATCATCTAATCCAGCATTAGGCTGCATCCCATGATTTTCATCAATGAAGGGATGTATGATAGGTTTGAAACCACCATTTTCCTTCCATTTGAGGTCTTTCAAGGTATTTTCGAGACGTATTCCAAAAGGGAGATCGGTATCATCGAGTAACTCTGTTTCACTAGCTTCATGATATGACTCAAGTAGATTAGGTTCGTCAGAAGATGTAGATCCATTAGATTCATCCACAGACGTAGATGCATCGACTTGTAAACGCTTATTACTTCGTTTTCTTCGAGTAATGCAATTAGTTTCATCATCACTAGAAGAACTCTCATCCAGTGAATCTGGAACGATTCATTTCCTCTTGAATTTTGGCATTTCGTTCTCGGGCAATAAGGCTATAATCTGTAGAATGATGAATTCAAACGTACCTTGTTCGTTTTTTTTATTCAGCTTCTATGCACATATCAATTGAATATATGTAGGTTTGTGAACCGAACGATTAAAACTTTGGAACAGTTGACAGTCACCTAATGTGCACCTAATGTGACAGTTGTGGAAGTAAAAAAGATAATAAACAATTGCCTGTAACCACGCTCGAAAAAACACGGAGTGAACATAGGAGCAATAGAGGAGTTGAGAAACAGTTGACAACCGTCGGTGCTGGTCAATGACACTTGTGGGAGTAAAGAAGATAATAAACAGTTGCCTGTAGCTGCGCTCGAAAAGACACGGAGTGAACATAGGGGCAACAGATGAGTTGAGAAACAGTTGATAGACCGGTGCGTCTCGCATACTCATATTCAATTGTTCCTTACTTGACGTTGTAAGTTGTAAGTTGTAAGTTTTGCGACTTTCGGTCTGCACAGTGAAGGTGATAAGGTGAATATGTTGCAGATCGCTACTATTGATTCATAATCTATTACAATTAGAATTTTCGCAGCACATATTTATTTGTTATATTATTACCATTGTTTGACACTATTGGTGAGAAGGAATAAAACTATTATCCAAACATTTGATTAGATTCTTGTCTCTGCTAAAATATCTGAAAATTAGGCTTAGGGTAGGGGCCAGTCCGAACCGGAGACGCAAGACTCGAACAATTAAGAAATTAATGATCCTGATTTGGGAGATAATTGTGAGGGAAATCAAATGTTTGAGGACGCTCATTTTTAAGCACCAATCAAATACTTCGAAGGTAGTTCTGAAATAAATGCGAATATTTCTATTTCAGCGAATAATCCAATCGATTACAGCAATTATTTTTGTGATTCTTCTCTATAACAAAAGATTGTAGACGAAACGAATCGTGATGAAGCTCAAAATAATGCAATACAACGTTTACATACGAAATCTTGGAGCTCGCTTACAAAAGATGAGCTTGATCATTTTCTCGGTCTTTCGATTCTAATGGGCCATGTTCGGAAGGCTAGTTTGAACAATTATTGGCCTACAGATCCCTTACTACGCACTCCAATTTTTTCTCGAATAATGTCTCGCGATAGATACCTTCAAATTCTGCGTAATTTAGATTTCCATGATAACGAAGAAATTACAAACCATCCTTTAGTGAAGATAAAGCCAATAATAGACCACCTACAAAACAAATTTTCGGCAGCTCTGACTCCAGGCAAAAATTTGTGCATAGATGAAAGTCTGTTATTATGGATACATCACCTACTTTAGCAGAATTCTTACACGAACGTGATACAGGAATATGTGGCACGGTGAAAGCGAACAGAAAGGGAATGTCAAATCTCGACAACAAATTAGCCCGAGGTGAAGTGCAAGTCGCTCATAATGATACATGGATGGCAATGAAATGGGAAGATAAACGTAGTGTTCGCATACTTACAAGTGTACACCAGCTTGAATTTATCGCAACTGGAAAAATAAATCACCAAACATAAGAAGACATTATAAAACCAACATGTGTTCATGAATACAATCAAAATATGGGCGGTGTAAACAATATAGATAGACAATTATCTATAACGGAATCAGTGCGAAAAACATTGAGGTGGTATCGCAAGCTCTTTTCTCACCTTCTTGCTCTATGTTTATTTAATGCTCATGCTTTATATAAAATGAGAAATGCAAAGCCTCTATCATTTGCTTCATTTCAATCACAGGTTGTTAGATCGTTATTGGAACTTGAACCTACTGAAAGGTACGCTTGCAACAATGATTCTCCTACTCGATTAGTTAGCCGACATTTTCCAAGGTATGCTACAAGTCGAAGGTGCCACTTGTGCTCTTTATGTAAGAATAAAAAGCGAACAATGTACATTTGTCCCACTTGTGATGTTCCTCTATGCGCCGCACCATGCTTCGAAGAGTACCACACCAAAAAGACATTGC
Source organism: Belonocnema kinseyi (assembly GCF_010883055.1). Classification (NCBI taxonomy): domain Eukaryota; kingdom Metazoa; phylum Arthropoda; class Insecta; order Hymenoptera; family Cynipidae; genus Belonocnema; species Belonocnema kinseyi. The sequence goes on from NC_046658.1 coordinate 7,514,152, forward strand.
CATAAGGTCGAGCACACCAACGTGAGAGGCAAGGGGACTCACACAAATCCAGCACCCTGAAGGAATCGTTTTTTCGCCACGCCCACGTCGTCGGTTCTGGGTCACGCTAAGAGCGAAAGTCAGAATATTTCTTCTATAAAATTCGATAGAGCTACTTTTTTTTTTTTTTTTTGAAAACTCTATTTTAGGAAGCCATCGTTCACCTTCATTTTAGATAATAGGAACTGAAGAAGCTATTGTACATCTTTCTGCATGTACCAAATTTAACGCTAAAATAGCAACTAATAAATAAATGTATCACTTGACCTTGAAATCTCGATTTTCAAAGTCACGTCTGCGTTCAGGATTTTTTGCACCATTTTTTTCTTACTCAACGCCTCAAAAAAATGGGTATGCCTACCATAACGCTAAGATATAAAAAATGACCTTGAGATGGTGATTTTCCAAGGTCAAGGGTGCCTTCAGCTTTTTTTCCCTATTTTTTCGTACTCAGCACATCAAAAAATATGGGTATACCAAACTATAACGCTGAAATATCATAAAAAGTTTTTTTTATATTGGCTTTTACGTTGCGGACGGGGGTGGTCGATATTTTTTTGGGAAATGGAGTTGTAACTAATGATAAAAATCGATCGATATCAATCGGCGGTGTACAGTGCATTTTCATTGTATTAGATGTATTTTCAAAATACGGTAAATTATATCCCATTAAATGTGCAAATATTAGAACTATTTAAAAAAAACTAAAAAAAATTCTTACATCCCGGAAATGGGCAAACCCAAAAGATTGTTGGCGGACAATGGAACGCATTTTAAGTCACCAGTTTGGAGTGAAAATTTGCGGGAAGTGGGGATCAAACCAATTTTTTGTTCAGTTTGGCACCTACAAAGTAATCCCACTGAGCGCGTTGTGAGAGAATTGGGATGTTTATTCCAAATTTAATGTTCAGATGCGCACACTCGTTGGGCAAAGCATGTTCCGGAAATAGATTATTTTTTCAATATTACTACTCATTACAGTACGGTTTTCTGTTCATTTGAATTACATTTTGGGATCGAAAAATTTCATCGAATACAAAAAATAAGTGACTTCCCAATAGATGTAGATGTCAGCAAAAGGGCGAAAATTTTTCTAGCTAAAGAGAAAATTAACAAAAGTTTTGAGTACAAAAAGAAAAATCAAATAAAATAGATGAAGTCATGGAAATATTTTTACATTCTCATCATTGCCTTTATATTTTGGTCCATACGAAATTTCGAAATCCTACGGTAATAATTCATACGAGTTGTCAGATCCCGATAATCCGAAAATATTTAAACGTATTTATAATGGAGTCGATTTGAAGAAATATGTTCAAAGATAAGAGAGCATTGATCGTGCGAAACCTTCAAAGGTTTCTGGAATTGTGTTGGATTCAGGACATCAATATCAGACGGCAATGAACGGTCTGAAAAGTAGTTTCATTTGTTTAGGGTGTTGTTACGCTCCCTCTAATCGGTACTGTTGCCCTAGTAGGCGGTACTATTGTCCCTGTACCCCTCTCCATATTTCTCTGCTGGTAAGCGGGTGTAAGTTATTCATAACGCATCCCTTAAAGCCTGGTCTCCTTTCATCCCTGGACATTGTCGGTGTCCAGGGGCAGTGGTTTCCAACATAGTAAATGGTTAATGGAACCCGATTCGCTGCCTTGAAACCGCCGGGGGACCCAGCGTCGTCTCATCGATAACTACGTTTAAAAGTACTTACTTCAGAGGGACCTCGTCCTCTAGGTACAAGGGGACTGCATGGTTACCCCCTTGACGCGCGAAATACCGCGCTATTCGCTCGCGCACAACCTCGTCCACTCCGCTGGTATTTAAATGAAGCCCGCTTAAAGTTGCCCGTAGGACCTCCCCAGATAGGTCGTTTGCCCAACCCAGTAACTGCGGCATTATTGCGCCAACATTGACCCTATATTTCCTATCGAGTCCCTCGACCGTTCCTTCTAACCTGGCTCCGTCGATACCCTGCGTTTCGGCAAAACTCGGGCACTCTAGTAAATCGGCGTCTTCCCGATTGTCCCCTTGTGTTGATTCTCCCTCCCCTGAGTCGCAAAAAGCCAGTGTTCTCTGCTAGGTTTGAGTCGGTTGCCAAGAAAAAACTAGGAAAACGCCCGAAATATTCTGAAATGGTCAAGAGTTGCTTCTGGTTCGCAAAATTTTGCTTGAACTATCGACAGTTACCTAAAAATCCCAAAAAATTCCTAAGCTAAAAGTCTGTCGTACCCCTCTCTAAAAGGCCACAAGTTATATAAAAAATTTAAACAAAAATGACCAGCGAAATAAAAAACAAGAAAAAACAGGAACTATTTAAATTTCCGAAAATTCTTTAATTTCAAAAAATAAGAAAAACCTGACAACACTGTGTGTTTCTTTCGTTAACGAAATTTCTCGGAAATAATCGCAAACTCCCAATATTCTCGGAAATATTTCCTGATCTTTCATAAATTCTTTAAATTACCGTGGATTTTTCAAAAAGTCAATCAATAAATAAAGAAAACTTATCCTTATTCGGGAAAACATTCCCCGCGAAAATATTCAATATTTGATTTGTTTACCGAAGAACCCTATCAGTACAAGGTGGGGGGAGGGATGGTTCAGGTTTCACTTTTCAACAATTAAATCGTACGCAGGAGGCAAAAGCAGAGCACATTAAATTCAAATAAAACTAAACTATTTGCAAAAGCCGAAATCAGGAAAGACAGGTTAAGGCCTGCAACCACTGTCTTCGTCTCTCGACCATACACAGCGTCCCTCTTCTCTCTCAATTTCGTATCAATATGTGACAGCCCTCTATGCTGGGGCGTCATTTTATAACCGCGTTTTAAATTTTCTAAATAATTAAAACCTGGCCAGGGGTAGCCCCGGATATAAACTCTGTTATAATATGGGATAGAATCTTATCTATTCTATTCCCGGTTCGGTGTCCGGGCGTTTCCCGTGTTTCCCCGGACAGCGAGGGTATCTCGGATTGCCCTAAAATTATGCGAGAAATCCTTCTGAGAGAAAATTTCGTACTATGGCAAACATTGCACACAGGTGTGCATCAAATCAAGTCTCATTTAATAGAGCTGGATTTCAAAGATACTGAACCATTCAGAGAGAAGATGAAATTATACGGAATTTGCAAGACAAAACAAAGTAATATTGATCGATCATGAAAATTTAAAGGCAATTCAATTTTTGCTTCTGTAAGCTGATTTCTTATGACAATTTCTAAATAGTTCGAACTGAAATTCTTAAATTACATTCTTTGAAGTAAGAGTGATAATCGACACTGGATTGAAGGACAGCTTCATCTCTAGAGAATTTCTTCAATAAAATTATTTAAAAAATCCTGGTTTGACATTGAAGAAAAGTATGATAATTACACAGGCCCACAAAATAAAAGTTGTCTGCACGAGATAATTGACTAGGCTACCCTTATGTATTTTGAGCCGCTGAATTCGAATATGGCATCAGAGTTTGTCCTACACGTCTTAATTTTCCCCTAATTGCAAAAAGTAGGAAAAAGCCTAGGGATTTTCTCGTCACACAGACCATACAAAAAATTTGTTTGCACGACACAAGTGATTAAGTTACCCATTTTGGATTCTGAGCTGCTGAATCCAAATCTGGCCTCAGAATTTGTCCCAAACGTGTCAGTTTTCCCCTAGATACAGAAAATGGGGGGAAAACTAGGTCTATTCTGGACATTAGTTTGATAATACCAGTATACAGAACAAAAAACGTACTGGTGTCATATTCTTATTTCTTGTGACTCTTAAAGATCAAATTCATACAAAAAAATCCCCAGTGTGCTCACCGTTTCCCCTAACTAAAATAAATGTACGGAAATTGAAGGTCTCGCGCATGTTATACTGCCCAGTAATAAGCGTTGAGGTCAGAACAATTAAGAATTTGTATTCCTATGAATACGCGATATTCGATAAATATTAAAATTTATATTTATTTATAGTTCAATTATTTATTTAGACGTGTTAAAAAATGTATTAAAGAAATCTATTTAAATGTGTGAATTAAAATCATTTTAAATCTATAGAGGCGAACTTGAATTGATTAGGATTAAATTTTCAAAACTTATATTCCACATGAAGGAATTAAAGCAATTTCTTACACATATTTGGTGAACTTATTAGAAGGAATTAAATAATCTCAAAATACGAACAGTTTTGGGGAATAGAAGACATCTCTGTGAGGTGTATTTGTCGGTACAATTACAAGGAATTAAATATATTGAAGACACGTTCTCTTTTGAAGAATAGGAACCTATGCCGCGGCCGCTATGAAAATATAAATAAATTAGTTTCGGAGATATCCTATTCTTATAATGACATTTTAGACAGATGGAAAAATCGCGCATTTAAAATAATAGAATAATCTTCACTTTTACGCTGATATCTGAAATTATTAATTTTTCTCTATTCAACGCTTATTACCGGGTGAAAAAATAATAAAAAAAGTAATAAAAACATTACACTTAAAAATATAATATCGATATGACTATTTTGGTGCATACTGCTATTATCAAAATAACGTGCAAGTTATATCTAGGGTTTTTCTTATTTTCTGCATCAAGGGGAAAACTGAGATGCGTAAGATTAATTCAGAGGTCAGTATGTTTCTTATTTTTTGCTTTATAAGTCACCCGGTAATAAGCGTTGAATAGAAAAAAATTAATAATTTCAGATTTCAGCGTAAAAGTGAAGATTATTCTATTATTTTGAAAGCGCGATTTTTCCATCAGTCTAAAATGTTATTATAAGAATAGGATATCTCCGAAACTAATTTATTTATATTTTTATAGAGACCGCGGCATAGTTTCCTATTTTTCAAAACAGAACGTGTTTTCAATATATTTAATTCCTTGTAATTGTACCGACAGATACACCTCACAGAGATGTCTTCTATTCCCCAAAAATGTTCGTATTTTGAGATTATTTAATTCCTTCTAATAAGTTCACCAAATATGTGTAAGAAATTGTTTTAATTGTTTTAACGTGGAATATAAGTTTTGAAAATTTAATCCTAATCAATTCAAGTCCACCTCTCTTGATCTAAAATTATTTTAATTCACACATTTAAAGAGATTTCTTTAATGAATTTTTTAACACGTCTAAATAAATGACTAAAATATAAATAAATATAAATTTGAATAATTATCGAATTTACAATATATTAAAAAGATTTAATAATGAAAAATAGGTTAAATAAATGGTTACGTTAAATTTTACTAAGTCGATTGAGAGGAATAGGATTTGCACTTTTTCTGTTTCCAGTGGGGGATTTTTAGGCGCAGAAAAATCGCGTATTCATAGGAATACACAATCTTAATTTTTCTGACTTCAACCCTTATTACTGGACAGTATATAACATGCGCGAGATCTTTAATTTCCGTACATTTATTCTAGCTAGGGGAAACTGTGAGCACACTGCGGAATTTGTATGAATTTGATCTTTAAGAGTACCAAGACATAAGAATATGACACCAGTACGTTTTTTCTTCTCTATACTGGTATTATCAAACTAAAGTCCAGAATAGACCTAGTTTTTCCCCCATTTTCTGCATCTAGGGGAAAACTGAGACGTGTAAGACAAATTCTGAGGCCAGATTTGGATTCAGCAGCTCACAATCCAAAATGGGTAACTTAATCCCTTGTCTCGTGCAGACAAATTTTTTGTATGGCCTGTGTGACGAGAAAATCCCTAGGCTTTTTCCTACTTTTTGCAATTAGGGGAAAACTAAGACGTATAGAACAAACTCTGATGCCATATTCGAATTCAGCGGCTCAAAATACATAAGGGTAGCCTAATCAATTATCTCGTGCAGACAACCTTTGTTTTGTGGGCCTGTGTAATTATCAAATTTTTTTCAATCTCAAACCAGGAGTTTTAAAATCATTTTATCAAAGAAATTCTCTAAAGATGAATCTGTCCTTCAATCCAGTGTCGATTATCACTCTTATTTCAAAGAATGTAATTTAAGATTTTCAGTTCGTTCTATTTAGAAATTTTCATAAGAAATCAGCTTACAGAAGCAAAAATTGAATTGCCTCGATTTTGTGCATACCTGAGTGCAATGTTTGCCATAGTACGAAATTTTGTCTCATTTTCCTAACTTTTAAATTTTGTAAAAAACGTTCTCTTCATTAAATTAAATTAATTTTTACGATCACCTTTCACGTTATTGATAATAACGTAAAAGGTGACAGTTTTCTTTGTAACGGAATTTTGTGCTTTTTTTTGTGACTTGTTTGCGATTTTTTCAGGGCGTATTGCCGATTTTTGGGCTTCACTACTTTTTAGGAAAATTCGAATTTCGAGTGGAGGTACTGGCTTAAATCAAGCTGGCACCCCCACTTTATAAAAATTGAAACAACAAAAAAATCAAAGACATCAGAATTTTTGACTTCTTTGCGCTCTTGTACGCAACAACAACCAGTATAAAAAAAACACCAACTAAAACTGAAACTGCCCCTTACATAAATACTAGAATTTTGGCCTAATATGGGCTCCTTATTGCACAAAACAGACATTATAAAAAAAACCATCTCCATGCTCTAGAATCCAAAACACAAAAATTGTAAAAACCGCCCCTATTAACAAATAAACCACTTCCATTAGTAGGCACTTAAACCTAGAAAACATAGAATAGAACGTAGTGTTGTGCCCCGCATGTGCTCTCCAATGCTTGAAATTTTTTGACAAAAAACGCACCTTAATCTAAAAAGTCAAACACCTATTTAATATATAAGCACGAATACGAATTTTTATTTAGCCCAAAAATACTATTAGTCTACAAATGGATTGTTCTTTGACTACAAGTTAGAGCCCAAAAATCGTTGTTGTTATTTTTGAGAAACCAAAAAATCAGTGATCTTAATGGAACTTTAAAATTGTAAAAATGATTACTTTCGGTAATGTTCTATCTGTGATGTAAGCAGGCTCCCAGAAAATACCCACTCTTATTTTTCGGCATCAACCCTTAACGTATAAAATTAACCCTTCCTACCACGTAGATATTACTTTGTCAAAAAAGAATCTTTTTGAGAGTTTTCAAGTGTCAATGGAGCCTGATTTTTGGGCTCCTCGAAATTACCCACTCCGGGGCATATAAAGTCTGGGAGTAAAAATGGAACATGAATTTTTCGGAGTAAAAAGAACAGAAAAAAATCTTTCGCGTAAACACGGAACAAAATTTCTTCAGAGTAAAAATGCAACATATTGATTCTCCGAGTTAAAACGGAACAAATGAGCGCACGGATGGAGAGAGGATATGCACGCGCAGATGTTAGGTGGGAATAGAGGTTCGAAACGTGCCCAGCTGTGGATCATCATTCAATCACCAGGATCCAAATTAAATAATAACAAAAAAGCAAAATAAATTTGTTTAAATAACGATAACCGGTATTCTGATTACAAATTTAATACATCTAATCATTTTTCTTTATGGAAAAAATCGAAATTTTCAATAACTCAAAATCAAAGTTTTGTGAAAATATAAATTGCATTTACTCACAGCTAGATATTAAAAAATTGTTCAATTTTAAGAAATGTGCGTAGCATAGTTTAGTACAGGATGCAAATGATGAACCATGTAAAAAATGTTTTATCAATGAATTTTGATGTCTGACAGTTTTTTTGGAACTTGGATGAGAATAAATTTTACAGAATTGTTTAATTTAGAAAAAAACTCTAGCTGTAAAGTTATTCCGTATTATAGAAGGCAGTTTTTTGAAGATGTAAAGATTCAATAATGTGTATTTTCACCAAATCGTTTAAGAAAATATACTGCCGAGCTCCCTGAACTACAGATTTTGCATTACATGATTTCTGATTTTCACTTTACTTCTTTATTTTTGTTTGCAAATATTTCTTAAACTTAAACTGGTCAAAGGGACTCCTTTCAAATGGACGCATACCTGAGAAATTAGTCCATGCAGGCGGCAAGCACCCAACGCGTTTGTTCCCAAAAAAATGGCATGCATACTTTGCATTTCAATTTTAATGGGGTAAAAAATTGTTGAAATAAATAATAATTGTTTTTCCCATTCAAATTCTTAATTTCATTTCAATTTTGCAAAGTTCCGAACGTATGGGTAAATATTCATGCATCAAAAATGGACACACTGTTCCCGATTCCCCTGTTTCCCCCTTTTTCAAAAAATACTCTTTTTCCCCTATTTTGAAGATGGTTTCCCTTTTCCCCCTATTTTCGTTTTTTACACTTGAATGTGAACTGAATTATTAATACTTAAACAAAGATGACTGCATTTTTAAACATATATTTCTATTTTAAACTAAAATAGTTCAGTTTCATTATTGGGTTTTATTAATTTAGTTCGAATTTAAATGTACAAAAACGAAAATAGGGAGAACAAGATCAATTATCTTGAAAAAAGTGAAAAAGGAGGATATTTTGAAAAAAGAGAAAACAAGGAATAGGGCACACAGTGTGTCGATTTTTGATAATCAATATTTACCCTTATCCCTGGGTCTTTGAAAAATTGAAATGAAAAATGGGAATTTGAATGAGAAAAATAAGTAACTGTTTCTAGCTTTTTGTAAGTTAAAGTTTAGTCATTTCTTACGAAATTTTCATCAAATAATTTCCACCCAATAAATCTTAATTTTAAATTCCCCAACTTCCTTGTATTGTGCCCGGAAAGTAACAAAAAATATAGAAAAATCGCACTCTATACTTGAACGATTTAACTGATTCGATTGACACTGATAGATATAAGTGTGTCACTGTCTGATAGAGAAATTTATCTGTTTCAAATTAACAGAGCAGTTTCATGTCACATGCATGGCAAACAGAAACGGTGAAGCCTTTTTTCTTTAGGTGGGGGCAGGCGATATTGAAAGGCACAACTTGTACATAGTATAATAATATTATATACAGATTGTACATAAATAATAATAAATCAACAATAAATGGTAAATAATGAATAATAACAAATACAAGTATAAAATTCATATTGCCAAAGATTTCACAAAGGTTTCAATGATTTTACAAATGTTACCAAATATTTCTAAGGATTTCAAAAATATTTCACAAACATTTTAAATATTGTGGATAGAGTAAAAAGATTTTACAAACACTCTAATTATTTCATAAAATTTTTCGATATATGTCAAAGATTGCACAACGATAATTTCGCAACCATTTTAATAATTTCGAAATATTTCAATAATTTCGGAAAGACGTCCAAAGATTAAAAATCTTTACGAAATATTTTGGATATATTTAAAAAATGTTACAACGATATATTTGATTTCTCAAAGACTTAAATAATTCCACAAATATTAACAAATATATCAAAAGAATTTCCAGAATTTCAAAGATATCTTCGCAAAGATTTGCAAAGATTTCACTGATTTCCCATAGATATCAAAAGTTTCAAATATTTCGCAAAGATTTTGCATAGGTTTAGAAAATTTTACAAAGACTCTAATTATTTCCCAAAGGTTTCACAAAGAATTCCAGAAATTCACATAAATTACCAAAATTTCAAAAACATTTCAAAGATTTCAGAAAGATTTCACAAAGATTAGAATGATTTTCTAAACATTAAACAAATCTTACAAATATTTCAGATATATCTAAATAAATGTTAAAAAGACTTTAACGATTTTTCAAAGATTTCAGAAAGATTTTAATCATTTTTACAAATATTACCATATAGTTCAAAATGTTTAAAATATTTCGCAAAAATTACACACATATTCCTAACCATTTTTAAAGATTTCGCAAAGGAATTAATAAAATTACTAATGTTTTAACAAAGCTTTTAGAAATTTCACAAATGATCTTAAAATATTTTAAAGATTTCCACGGATTTCAAAAAGATTTCAACAATTTACAAAACGTTTAAAATACTTCAAAAATACTTTAAAACACTTTCCACGATGATCCCAAAGATGTCAAAGATTTTGTGAACATTTGAAGTATTGCGCAAAGGTTTCAAGTAGATTTACAAGATTTTACAAAGATTTCATAGAGATTTCATTCACTTTTACAAATATCACCAAGTGTTTAAATAAATTTCAAATATTCCCAATGGTTTCGGATAGATTAAAAATATTTCACTAAGGCATACATGAGCCGGCAATTATTTTACAAACATTTAAATAGTTTTTCAAATATTTTAAAAATATTGAAAATATTTTTAAAGGTTCCGGAAAGACTTCTCAAAGATTTCAATGATTTTAACAATTTCACAAAAATTTGCAAATATTTTAAACACTCGAAAAATATTTCAACGATTTCCTGAAGATATAGATTAGGAAGATTTCTCAATGACATAAATTATTTCACAAAGAAATAATTTGTGATAGCAAAGACAACTCTTTAAAAACATTTTTTCAGCATTGTTGATTATTATACGGTAAAATTAAACCTTTGAAGGATTTTAAAACTAATTTTCAGTTTTCTAAACAATTATTATTTGCTTAGATAATTTTTTGTAGGAAAAGTTAGGATGAAAAATATCATGCATGCCATTTTTCAAGGAGCAAACGCGTTGTGTGCTTGCCGCCTACACGGAATCATTTTTTACGTGAAGATCCATTTTGAAAGAGTCTTTTTGACCTGTTTTAGTGTAGGAAAGATTTGCAAACAAAGATAACAAAATAAAACGAAAATCAAAAATTTCGTAATGAAAAATCTATGGTTCAGGGAGCTCGACAGTACGTTAGCTTATACGAGTTGCCGAAAAATACACATTATTGTATCTCCACATCTGCAGACAGCTCCCTTTTATGCTACGAAATAACTTTACCGCGAGAGGTTTTTCTAAATTAAATAATTACGTGATACTTTTTTCATACAAATTCCAAAAACACTGTCAGACATCAAAATTGATTTATGAAACATTTTTTACATTGTTCATCATTTGTATTCTTTGCTGAACTACGCTACTCATATTTCTTTAAAATTAAACAATTATTTAAATTTCGTTTTAAGTAATTGTAATTTATATTTCCAAAAAACTTTGATTTTCGGTTGGTAAAAATATCGATTTTTTCCGTTGAGTGTGATGATTGGATAAGCTAAATTTTCAATCAGAATAGCCCCACCTAACATCCGTTAGTGCATCCTTTCTCTCCAGACATGCGCTCGTTTGTTTTGTTTTTACTCGGAGAATCAATATGTTGCATTTTAACTCTAAAGAAATTTTGTTCCGTTTTTACTAGGGGAACGTCCACAAATTACGTAAGACGTTTTTTTTTTGTTTGAATAAAGACGAGCATAAAATTGCTGTGAAGTTGAGAAGGACACAACGATATAAACAAAAGAAAAACATCTTACGTAATATGTGGACGATCCCTAGGAAAATTCGCTTGTTCAGTTTTAATCCGAAAAATTTATGTTTTATTTTTACTCCCAAACTTTATATGTCCCGGAGTGGGTAGTTTCGAGGAACCCAAAAATCAGAGACTCCATTGACACTTCGAAACTCTCAAAAAGATTATCTTTTGACAAATTCACATCTACATGGTAGAGAGTGGTTGATTTTTGACGTTAAGGATTAAAGCCCAAAAATCGGAGTGAGTATTTTCGAGGAGCCCAAAAATCAGAGACTCCATTAACACTGAAAAATTCTCAAAAAGATTATTTTTTGACAATGTCATATCTACGTGGTAGAGAGGGTTGATTTTAGACGTAAAGGATTGTAGCCCCAAAAACCGGAGTGGGTATTTTCGAGGAGCCTAAAACTCAGGGGCTCTATTGACACTGTAAAATTCTCAAAAAAAATTTTTTACAATTTCATATATACGTGGCAGATAGGGATTGATTTTAGACGATAAGGGTTGAAGCCGAAAAATCGGAGTGGTTCTTTTCTGTGAGCCCAAAAAAGCCCAAAAATATAATGAGATTAAATTTGTCAAAAATTACAATTTTTTGAAGAGGGTTGATTTTCGGTTAAATGACAACCTCTGGTTACATCGCAGATAGGACTTTGTCAAAAAGTAATCATTTTTGGAATTTTCAAGTGTCAATAAGGTCACTGATTATTGAGTTCTTCAAAAATACCAACAACGATTTTTGAGCTCTAAACCTTATTGCCAAAGACCAACTTCTTTGTGCACTGTCAGTATTTTTGGGCAAATTGAAAATTCTAATTCGTGCTGATATATAGGTGTTTGACTTTTTAGATGTAGGGGCGTTTTTTGCAAGAAAATTTCACGCATTGGATTGCCCAATAATGGCACAACACTACTTTCTATGTTGTTTTTCTAGGTTTAAGTTTCTACTAATGAGACTCGTTTTTTAAACATGGGGGGTGGCTTTTTAAACATTTTTGTGTTTTGGATTCGAGAGTCCAAAATCAGCTCAAAATCTGATGCATTTTGTGTTTTTAACATTATTTTTAGCAAGGGGGTAGTTAAAAAACATTTTTTTAACTGATTTCGCTTGGGTTTGTTTGCTTTTGTGATGTAACCAACGATTGGTCACCGACTGCGAGATGCTTCGAAGGTCAGATTGGACACCCGGAACTATAGAGGACATTTATAGAACCAGAGATACACGATGAAGGCAAAATATGGAGCTTCAGGTCATTCAAATTCTCATGCTGAAACATGGACTACCAACCAGTGCTTTGACAATTACGTCGCCCCTCAAGAAGACTTTTGTTGAGATGCCGACTGGATTCGAGGGATATTCTAGACCATTCAAAAAATACCAAATTCGACTTCTCTACCTACCTCTACTGATACTACATGAGACCTTTTACAGATGTCAGGCCGAATTTTGGCTACAGGCTGTATTTGGTAGATCAAAATTGTCACATATGGATAATGAAAAGGACTACTGGCATAGCTAGCACCTATAGTAGTCAGCACTGAAGTTCGCTACGACACACTACCTGCCGTCGCGCCAATTCCAGCCAATCAGCGCCGGAGCTACGAGAAGGAGAAGGCGAGAAAAGTAACTCGCCGAGAGCACGCTGAGAATTGTTCTTCTTTCCGTTGGTGTTTCTGAGGTAAGACTTAATTTTTTAAATAGACTCAGTCGGGGGGAATTTTCTCGAAACGTGGCTATCCTTTTTGTTATGATTTTTTGCTCACGTGATTTTGCTTTTATGGAGCTTTTATGTTGTGAAATTATAAAATTCGTTTTTTTTATGCAACGATAATACTTTTGTGTAGTCACCCTTTGGGAAAAATTTTATGGCACGTGTTTGAGGCGTTGCTCGGTAACTGGGCCGATTTTTAGAGTCAATGTTAAGTTTCAGGTTATGTTCTTGGATTCAAGTAATTATTTTGCAGAATTTTTAACTCCAAAATATGTATTTTAGACAGATTTTTAGATTATTGTTGATTCCTTTTTGATTGAGTGATGATCGATATTACCCATTACTTATTTTGATGCCAAACTATGTTTTTTTATTGATGTTGTGTTTTGATTATCTATATTATTCAACTTTCATGTGATGCGCATTGTTTTTCTATTGATTGGCGACCGTTATGTTGTTATTTTGATTTTGCTTATTGTAATAGGTTCCGATCAATTTCCGGATTTTGAGATTACCCCTTTTTTATGCTTTCTTTTGTGACTATACCCTTCATTTTGAATGAACCCTTTTGATTACCCCTTTGTGATTAAACTCTGATTATCCCTTCTGTTTAATTGTGCTTGATCCCATTTGTTAAATTAATTACCTTTTCTCATGAATTTTGACTATCCCCTTTTGTTAAACTATGACTTTTATTGAATCGATTACCTCTTACTGGTGAATTTTGACCATCACCTTCTGTTAAACTATGACTATACCCCCTTTGTTAAATCGATTACCCATTTCAGGTGAAATTTTGACTATCCACTTCTGTTAAATTATGACCTCCCCTTTTTTCTAAATTGACTACTACTTTCTGGTTTATTATAGTTTACACTCTTGTTGATATATGACCTCCTCCTTTTCTTAATTTGACTATCCTTTTTTTTCTTGAAATATGACTTCCCCTTTTTCTTGAATTGCTTAACCCTTTTTAATGAAAGTGAAGATTATTCTATTACTTTGAATGCGCGATTTTTCCATCTGTCTAAAATGTCATTATAAGAATAGGATATCTCCGAAACTAATTTATTTATAATTTCATAGCGGCCGCGGCATAGGTTCCTATTTCTCAAAAAAGAACGTGTCTTTAATATATTTAATTCCTTGTAATTGTACCGACAAATACACCTCACAGAGATGTCTTCTATTTCCGAAAAGTGTTCGTATCTTGAGATTGTTTAATTCCTTCTAATAAGTTCACCAAATATGTGTAAGAAATTGCTTTAATTCCTCCATTTGAAATATAAGGTTTGAAAATTTAATCCCAATCAATTCAAGTTAGCCTCTCTAGAGTTAAAATTATTTTAATTCTCATATTTAAATAGAATTCTTTCATGCATTTTTTAACACGTCTAAATAAATGATGAAAATATAAATAAATATAAATTTGAATATTTTTTGAATTTATAAGTTAAGAAAAAGATTTAATAATGAAAAATAGGTTAAATAAATGGTTTCGTTAAATTTTACTAAGTCGATTGAGAGGAATAGAATTTGAACTTTTTCTGTTCCCGTTAGTGGATTTTTAGACGGAGGGAAAATCGCGCGTTTATAGTAATACAAATTCTTAATTTTTCTGAATTCAACGCTTAATACCGGGTTACACTTTTTTGTAAATTGGGATATCCACTTTCTGAAATTGTAATTAATCTTAAATTATTCATTACAACTAAACACATTCAATGTTACTTCTCCCTAGAGTTTGTGCCCAAACATTTAGTTATCCCATTTTGTTTACCCTTTTGCATTTTCGATTACGAATACCCCTATTCCATATGAACACTCCTTAGAGTTTGTGGCCGTCTATCTGGTTATTCCTGTGGAATAGGATCTCCCCCTAGAGTTTTTCTTACCCCTATGGTTACTCCTTTTTTGTTCTCCTTTTCATCATACCCTTTTGGCTGAGAGTAAATTTACGTCCCTATGCTTAAAATCACGATTTAGACGTTGGGTAACCTCACAAATGAATACTAAGAGATTATGTCAGTACTTTTTAGTTTAATAATGCGAGCTTATTTAAGCATCTTGGAGTAGCACCAACGGTAAGGGACTAACCTACCGTAGATTAGTTAGTTTAGGACATAGAGTTAGCTACATATATAAATTTTCCGTTTTATAACTATCAATTTTGTCAGCATCTTTTTTGCAAAATATAGTAGGATTGTCGCTTAGACGAATAAGATGATATGTTACCAGGAGAACTGATTTGTATTAAGGGTTAATAAACCATATGTTATTTGTTATATTGAATCTTGACTATTCTCATTTTATTTAAATTTAGGGATTTCTTTCTCTTTCACCATCGACCGCCTCCTCTACTTTTAACCAGATTTTCAGGGCTGAGGTAGCGTAAGTTTGATCCGGTATACTGTGTCTTACAGAAATTTAGATTTGAGTTTGAGCTTAGTAGAATAATTTTGCGTTTGTTGAGTTTTTCTGTAGAATTTTTGCATTTTTAATTTTTGCTGTAGAATATTTGTGCGTTGAATTTTTGGTGTTTTTGAGTAACTACGGAAAGCCTGGCGCCCAACATTATATATTTGTTCTTAGATATCAAGGTCCGGAAGTTGTAGTACCGAAGGTAGGCGTTGATATTATTTTAGTAAATAAAGTAACATTTTCACAATTGACGCTTATGTACCATTATGTTTTTAACGCTTTCTAATTGAAATTCGCTTATATTCCATTCTGCAATGATTTTTCCTTTGACGATTTTTATTTCATATACAGTTGTTGAAACCTTTTTCTTGATAATAAATAGGACTTCATACTGGTTGTATAGTTTGTCTGCTTTTTTATCTGCTTTGTTTGATAGTTTATTTACCCTTTTTGAAAACCTATCTCCTATTTTAAATTCTACCGGTCTTCTTCTTAAGTTATAGTTACATACCTGCTTATCATTTGCCTAATCAAAATTTTTCTGAACTGCTTTTTTATTATTTGCAATTTTCTCATTCTACCTAATTCCAAGTTTTTTCGGTTCATTTTTTCGGGTTGCTATTTGTGAATTTCAAGTCATCATCTCTATATGTGAGTTTTCTTTAAGTCTAAATTTCCTTCTTGAATTTCTTCTGCTTGCGTACACGATTAGATAGTTTGGGACGTCTAACCCCGTATTGCACCGCGTATGCATGCCGAAATTGGTGCTGATGCTAAAAGGTCTTTAATTCTTTAAAACACCTCATCTTGTTTTAATCCCCAGTGCCATGTCATACCTTTTTTTGCAAAATCTATTTAAACGTTCTATTATTTTGGAAAGTGCGGAAATAATATCCTGTGCTAACTTGCCATTCGTATTATGGGATCCGTAACAAAAAGCCCAAACGACAAAGCGCCCGCCCAATGAGAGTCGCGCTCCGTGAAAAAGGGATGTGAAGCAGAGAGCGGCTCGCTTTATCGCGATGGATGTATGTATAAGCACGTCCCTGCTTGCTCTCTTATTCACAGGCCTTTTCACGGAACGCGACTCTCATTGGGCGAGCGCTTTGTCATTTGGGCCTTTTATTTTGTCACGGATCCATATTATGCGCTGTAATTATCGAATATTTTTAGGATCAGGTAATTCTAGGAAAGGTTGGATTTGGTCCTCGTCCACTTGGATTCCTTTTTCCGTTAAATTTAAAACCAATATATATCATTTTAGAGCAGCCAAATTCGCATTTGTCTAAGCTGATAGTTAGGTTTGCGTCAATAATTTTATCTAGCACAAAGTTAAAGTATTTTTTATCATGCCTTTATCAAAGGATCGATTTCCAATGCCTGTAGAGCGTAGCGAGAGTGGCCGAATGTAGACGAGTTTTTTTTTTATTCCTAGGGAGGAAAAGTGAAAAGTTCCATCTTCGTCATAATCGCACGACATGACATATAAAAAGTTTCAAGAGTGTGAAATACCCGACGGCATAAAAAAATCCTTCGGAAAATGCGATACTCGCGTATTATGATGGAATATCGAAGGCCCATAAACCCAATGGGCACCGGAACATCCTAAAGACGTCCTTAGGATATCTTTAAATGTCCTGGGACATCCTTGGACATTGGCGTTTAAGTCCCAGGGTCGTTATAAAGACAACTTTAAGACGCTCTAAAGACGTTCTATGTCTGGCCAAAAGTTGTCAAAAAGAGGTTCGCAGGACTGGTCCTAAAGGCGCCGCAAAAAGACCTATAAGAGACATGATTATTTTTTCACGCTAAAAAGTGAAAGACCTCCCTGTGGGCACCAGAACATCAAAAGGACGTCCTAAAAACATCTTTATATGTACTACGACATTGTGAGTATAATGTGAGACATTAAAAATATGAAATTAAATGTCGAAACAGAATAATATTGTATGTTTTAAAAAAAGCAACATTTTTTCTACCGGCTATTTTCATATCGCGCGTTGCTTGGCTTAAAATATTAATTATCGTTTGGTTTATGGGGGTTTGAAAATGCTATAACTTTAATAATTTTGCTTTTATGGAAAAAAGTCGTTGAGATAAATTGTTCGAGTTTCTGAGTACTACGAAAAACTATACATAGAATTTTCAAAAGTTGTTATGATAACATTGTAAGGCTCCCTGAAAGAAACATTTATTTACTCCTAACTTTTTTTTATATCATCCGCTGTTTGGCTTAAAATGTTAATTTTCGTTTGTTTTTTAGGATTATGAAAATGCTATAATTCTGACAATTTTGATTTTATTGAAAAAAGTCATATAAATAAATTTTTCGTGTTTCAAAGTACTATAGACAACCTAAATAGAATTTCCCAATCTGGAAAACACTAGGATTTAAAAATTTTGAAAATGTGCTCAGACATTGAGTTTTTTAGACAAAATATCTGGTTAACGAACTCGTTCTTTCTTTATGGGTCCTGAAAAAGTGTTGCGAAGAAGAGTCCAATCTGATCAAACTTTCGAAAGTTATCGTGCCTACAGAATACTTTCTGGTATTTCATATTTCACACGTGACTTAGTGGAACTCCTAGGCACATTAAACTTAAACTTTGAACAGAAATCATATATGATGACTTCATGGTGTCTTTATGATGACTTTATGATATCTCCGTGTAATTTACAAATTTACCATAAAACAGTTTTTCGACTTTTAGAACAGTTTCGGGCTTACTCTAGAGGATGTTTTTGGTTTCGTTCACAATTTCACAATAAAACTTAGAGAAATCTCATAGTCGAAATATTTCGAAGTTGAGCTTCAAAAAATAAATCTCAAATATTAAGTCTCAATGAGTTTTTTTTGTAATATTTCAGAGCATTTGAGCGCTCAAGTCTTGTGAGAGAAAAATATAGAAATACTTTAAATTTGGGTTGATTTCGAATAATGATGATCTTATACAAGACGCTTCAAAGATGTCCTAGGGACATACTTACGGGATTGTCCCCTGGATATCCTTTCAAGACATCCTTAAGACGATTAAATGTTAGTCATAGGACCTTTTAAAGGCATCCTTAAGTCGTACTGATAATATCTTTATGATATACTTTATGGGACTAGATTAGAAGGTCTCTATTACGACCTCATGACGTCTTTTTGTAAAAGCCTAAAGACGACCACAAAAAGACGTCTATAGGATAACTTTAAGCCAAGTGTGCCCACTGGGAATACGCTCCGTCGACACTTTGGAGCATCCACTTTATGCTCAACACAACCATCAAGATTCATGACAACATCGATATCGAAAAATACCCAAAAGTGATCGCTTTTTTGAAAAGAAAAATCATTGGATATGTGCCGAAATTATCCAAAGTTTTCGAGGGATAGAACGTGAAAAAATTCTTGCTGGAAGCGCCAGATGATCTTTATTTATTGACGAAGGTAAAAAATAAATTTTACTATCTAAATTCTTACTAAAATTCTAAAGCAAATCATAAAATAAACTCAAAAAAGAGAACAATACGTATAATAAATCATTAACAAACGATAAATAAATAATAAAAATTTTTAGTTCATGATGATCTTCGGAGTGACTGGGGGATGCAGAGGGGGAGAATCACCTAATGTCTTAGTGAACGGCATTCAAGAACAAGGTCGCTTGCTACTTATGACGATTCCGAAAACCAAAAAAAAAAACATCGCAAGATCATTCGTGATTGATGATCCACTTGTTGGATACATTCAAAAGTAATCGGCTCTGCGTCCACCAAATGTGCCAACATATCGTTTTTTTCTCAATTGTTAAAAAGGACGTTGCACTGTACAAGTCATCGGGAAAAATAAATTCAGTGGGGTTCCGAAAGAGATTGCAACTTGTTTAGGCTTAGCGGAACCCCAATTGTAAACCGGTCGTTCCTTTATAAGAGCATCATCGACTTTTCTAGCCAATGCTGGAACAGACACGAGGACTTTGCAGAGACATGAGGGTTGGAAATCAGCTTAAGTTGCAGAAGGTTTGTTCCGAGATACATAATCAATTTAATTTTCTCTGTGACATAACATTGTATCTGTTTATTTCACATCGCTTCACCTCCTCGAAAACGCAAAAATACTCCAGCTTCAGCTACTGAAACGTGTATGGAAAGAGTTCAGAGCAACCAAAAAAAAAGATAAACGATGACTTGAAACGCTCGACCAACTATCTGATCAAAACGAGCGAATCAAACATGACAATCAGAAATAGGAACACGGATCCAATCTCTAATATCCAAAATTGCGAGGTTCACATTCATAATTACGATAAATAAAATCATCCTCGATTTTTCAGAGGTCATATACTATTAAATGGTCTTCGAAATTTTAAGTTACTATTTGCAATGTCATCTAAATGACGAAAAACGTATGGCTACAGATATGGTGTAATAATTATATCTATAAGTCTTTGGAGAGTGGCTGGAGTATTGTTTAAAAAAAATGGCATCCTTTGAAATCGACACATGCCTGTTCCAGGGACTGTAAACGCTGTAATTGTTTTTGAATTTTCCTCTAATGGCATTTGTGGGTAAGCTAACTTTAAATCGTTTTTTGAAATGAATTTGGCTCATATTAAGTGTCAACATTTCTGTCATTAGTGCCCAGGAAAAAAGAATCCATTGAATAGACGTGTCTGTGAATTGCGTATCTGTCATTTGCAGATTTAGAAAGTTAAAACAGAATCGGTTTGTGACTATGTGAATTGGTCATTTTTCAAGCAGATTCGAATCTGCCATGTACTGCAATGACCATTTCAAGCAAGGTTATATTGAATCGCTTTCCTTCCTTTTGAATGAGACCAACTTTTTTGGGGTTAAGCCGCCACATTTTACACGATTTTTTAAATTGATAAATTACCGAAAGATTAAAAGGAAAAATGCGCAGGTCTACTAGATTCCTATTGCTATTTCAGTTATTAGTCTTTTACGGCACATAAATTAGTCAATGAAATGATAACGACTAAAAGTATTTAAAAAACAAATCGGCGGCAATTTGAAATCTTAGTGACAGATACGCAATTCAAAAGCCTTTGAAACCCATTCAACAGAAATGAATGGGTTTTTGTTTTCTGGGTGGAATTAGATAAATGTCCTTTTCTGTAATGTCAGTAACATTTTATAAGTATAGGCAAAATCTGTAAAAATTACCCGGCTGTTTTATCATCACTATGGGGTTGGACCAATCGGAACAAGAAGGCTCTATGATTTTTTTGTTCTGAAAGTTTATCGGCGGTTTGATAAGTTCTTTCATTAATTTTAGGACTCACGTGGTAATACCGTTGTTTGATGGTGACATGACCTTAAACATTTATTTTATGTTTTCTTAAGTGAGTTACCCTTTGCCCTTTACCCTGATAAATTTAAAGTTTATGTTCGAAGAGTTTTTCTAATTCGAATTTTTGGCTATTATCAAGCTCAACAATGCCTTCGCAAATCGCAAATCGCTACTATTATTTTCATGTGCGAAATCTGAGTCTTGATTATATATGTAATTTCATGAATATCTGTTTGTGCTTTCTCGCATTGACGATAATTCAAGAGATCTATTTCAAATTGAATTATTACTATCCAGTATCTGTTCGCTATCGTTTAAATTTTGCAATGTTAAATTCCTTACTCTTTTTCGGCTACGATTTTTGATATTATTATTGGGAAACTGACGAGCTTTTTTTTAAATCTTTCTGTGATCAAATAGGACAGACTGTCTATTACTCGATTCGCTTTCATTTTTCCTATTGTTTGATTGACTAACTTTTTTCTCCTTCCTAATGAGCTATAAGCTGATAGGTCTGAATTTTATTTTTATTTTCATAATCTTGCTTACCTTTCTTTAAGAAATACATATGTCCTTCCGTTTGTTTATGAATTCGCTGTATTCTACAATTTTTAAAGGTTCTTCGGATTCTCAATTGAATTGTGTGTTGTTTCCTAAAAAAGAGTTAAAATGAAAGTTGTCGTTATTAATTTGTGAGCGATAATTCAATACATTTGTGGTTGACCTGATTCCTAATAATTTGTCTCATTGTAACGTTATTCGTAATAACATTTTGAGTTAGAAGTACATTAGCACCTTCCAGCTCCAGGCTATCGTGATCACTATTCTTATTTTGTGGGTTCTGATTTTAGTCTCGTTTGAATTTTTACAAAAAAGTGACAGCCTATAGTAAATACCTATAAGAGGCTCCTACATTTTTGTAAATTTACATGAGGATATTTGAATTTATTTTGGAGTATTCTAATTAAAATTTTAATTAGAGATAAGCTGTCGCAGAATTCGAAAATATGTTTGTTTTCATCGTGAAACCTTTTTTGTGAGATATGTCGCGTTACCTTGCGCTGCAGGCTTTTTAGGTTTCCTTTTACATAACATTTTAAACATATTGATCAAAATTTTAAAAAGCTGGTTCTAGCTTTCCAAAAATATATTATTTTTCCAAAATTCCATTTTCCGTTTCAATATTTGTACATCCCGAAAGGCAACATTTTAAGTTTAGGCAATTTTACTAAGTTTTCAGAATTTTCTAATTTGAAACAAATTCCCGATACTGATTTTATTTGTTGACAACTTTGATCGATTTCGTTAATTTCCTGAGCGGTACTTTTCTAGTTCGTTTTTGAATTTTAGTTCAATGTCAAGGCCTGAGCAATTCCGGAGTTAACGTGACTATTTGAAAAATTATCATTTGCAATATTTTGTTTTCAACAATGAGTTTTTATAGTTGCATAATTATTACGGTGTATTCCATTAATCCATTTCGTCAACTTCCAGAGCTCACACTTTCCGGACTGTTATTTTCTCGCATATAAATTCCATTTTGTACGGTACTACTTAAAGATTTCTGATTATTATGTTGGCCCATCTTCCAACCACAGGTACTCATGACCTCCATTACTGAACGCGATTGTGAAACGCGGTAAGTGATTGGTAGATTGATTGGTATCAGTCGTTGTTTCGGAACTCTATGTTCTGCTAATGCATTCGTCATAATTCGCGAGCTCACATGCCGGAGAGCCTGTCTATAAGGATCCGACAATCACACCAGAGAGCCATACAGGAAACCAACATCCTAAATTCATACTGGAGAGCACGTTTATATAAAATAACAAATTAATCCTGAAGAGCCGTATGGGAATCCATCATTCGTACTGAAGTGCCCATTCATAGGGATTCATCTTTCTTACAAGCGCTAGTTCGAATGCCCACGACTGAGAACAATGATTCAAAATCTTAATTTTATTTAAATTAAAAAGCAAACGAAAATCACAAATTTACAATAACAATAACAAATTCAATAACTGCCGACATATAAAGGATCTGTTTTTGGTAATTCCTCGTTTTTATTACCCTATGCCTTTTGATGACCCGCCTTAACCAAAGGTTTGAAGAATCACTATCTACGCAAGGAAGATCT
Organism: Belonocnema kinseyi; assembly: GCF_010883055.1. Taxonomy (NCBI): domain Eukaryota; kingdom Metazoa; phylum Arthropoda; class Insecta; order Hymenoptera; family Cynipidae; genus Belonocnema; species Belonocnema kinseyi. The sequence continues at coordinate 7,537,073 of NC_046658.1, forward strand.
AATGTTTGGGGGTGTTGCTTTTGCAGCTGTTTATATGGCTACATCATTAAAATGTCTGATTTTCTGAAAGCCAACAGCCGCAAGTTTTAAGAAGGTATACAGCTCAAATCTATAGATGTAGTCGTGGAGTGAGATTTTAGGCCCGTTTTGGAAATATTTGTGCAATTGCGCAACCTAAAAGTCACACAATTGACGAAAATCAAAGATTCCTCTCCCTTCAAGCTTGCATGACAGAACTGTTCTCTCCACATCGGTCCTTTCATGGTGCTTTCGGCGCTCAACAAATTTTCACACTGATGCAAGGCGCCAGAATCAAACTAAGGTGACCCGAAAAAGCAGTTACAAACGCCTATTTAATTGCAGAGTGTGGCAGACCGCTCGCCTGGAATATTCCAAGGTGCCTGTAAAATTGTTCACCAGTCATCGCCTCAATCACAGCACGGCGCCCGATATCAGTGGACAGTGCAGATTCAGCCACTTCCACCTTAATTGTGAACCCATAGGACGTGTTATTGAGTCTCCAACTTAGCCGGTTCGATGAAAAGCAAAATCATAGTGCGCTGAATGAATCACCTTAGAATATTCTTTGTTTAATGGGCAAGGGCCGGGCATCCATCATCACCCCAGGACTAAAACAGTGCATTTGCAAACTGGATTGGGACGGTTCCCTTTCTGATGATCTAACAAATAATTGGCAAGATTTATATAGTAAGCTCAATGAGCTGGCAAAAAATCATATTCCAAGATGGGCAGGACGCCTAAAAACTAGCTTATAGTTTGAACTGCATGCATTTTTAAATTCTACGGTGAGAGCCTATTCCGCCGCAGTATATCTCCGAATTCTTCAGGAGATTGGTGAGATACCAGTAATTCTATTATTTGCTAAGACAAAAATAACACCATTTCTACCGATCACTATACCTAACTTGGAGCGATGCGGTGCTCAATTACTCGCTAAGACCCTACACTACATTTTAGAAGTCATGGGGTTTCTAAACACCTAACTATATTGTCACATACATTTGACTGTAGTCCTAGCTTGATTAAGTAAACATCCTACGACTTGGCCAACTTTCGTATCTAACTGAGTTACTCAAATTCACAAGTTGGCCCCAAAAGCCCCCTGCGGTGGCGAGGATCATCTTGGTGTTCTCGTAATTCCGTATGTTGACCAGATAAGATACCTTCACTTCCTAAATGTATAAATTTAGAAAAAACGGGAAAACGTCAATATTATTTCACGCATCATGTCGCGAGAGAAAATAGCCCCCTACAAGAAATGGTCACAGATTCAGCTTCTTGCCAAAAGTTAATACAAATTACCACTTTTTTTTACTTTTTTCCAAAGCTTTTCGTAAGAAATAAAGATGGCAGTCAGATGCTAAAGAAGTATCACAATCTCTAACGTTCGAAGCTTCTAAAATAAAACAAGCATCCTTGTATTGTATACTCTATATAAAAAAATTCGCATTTGCCACTGATATTTGCTCTTTAATCAATCGGGAACCTATTCCATCCAAATCGCTCATGAAGGCATCATATACATTTTTGGATCAGTCAGAACTCCTTCATGTAGGAGGTCGCTTACAGCAAGCTCCTATTAGCCATGACGAAAGGCACCCTAAAATCTGACCTCTACATCGAATATCTGAGTCGATTGTTCGACGGGCTCATTTGAGATGAATGCATAGATGCAATCAGTTTGACATTGTATACTTTACGTCAAGGATTCTGGATTATCGGATGTTGGAATCTTGTGAGAAATTTATCGGGAATTGGTTTCAGATTATACGTCGCAAGGTTTTCAAGCTGCTTATTAGCGTTTTGTAATGCATTTTATAAGCATATTCCGGGTGCATACTGACCCAACTTTCATGTAACCTTTGCATGTATCCTCTTCACGCTGGTGAGCTTCCTTGCCAACAGGTAAGGATGTCCCTCCTTTCGCGTTATTTATCATTTTGGTCACGTATTCAGGCCTCAAGCGTTTCCCAGGCAAATAATAAGGGATTTGTTTTTTGGAGTCAATTTTTCTTTTATCTATGCGCATGAATTACTTTGAAATTCTTGTTGAATAAATTATTTTTAAGAATTGATTTTATCCTGTTTATTTCCCTGGCGGAGCGAGTGCACGGTAATGATACGCTAGAGAGTACCCTTATAGTATCCACATAGTATCCCTTCCGTATCATGAAACAAAAACTCAAAAAACAGCAAGATGGGCATTTAACTTGTTGCAATTCGGATTCAGTGTTAAATTTTTCATTAGAATGTCATAAAGTAATTGCAATAGTATTTTTGAAGCATTACAAAATCTGCTGAAGGTTTCAAGCGCATCCATAATCGCTTTAGTAGTATGTTGCGCGCGGTATTTAAAAATTAAATTCAAAATTATAAAGGTGCCAAATAAATATAAATAAATATACTAAATAATGAAACTAATGTGGAAAAAGATGGCATAGTATGAAATTAGCATGTAGATTGCAAATTTTTTCGGATTTGTTGAATTTTATTTTTTTTACATTTTACAGCCTGCAACTGTATCGACTGCGGGAACATACGACATAATAGAAGTAAAAAAAGCCATATATGAATAACTCCTATATTGCTGACTGCCTATCCCTCACAATAAGATGGGAGTGGAAATAAGCGCACACAGCGCACAGAACTTTTTCAGCATTTTGCGTGCACGGGAAAAAACGCTGACTATAATAAGTATGACATACAGGGTGGTTTTTGTAACTTGAAACTTTCAAATATTTCGAAAAATAGGCACTCTACGAAAAAATGTCATGAATCAAAATTTAATCACTCTGAGGAGTACATACACTGATGTTAAAATTGGGTTCCCCACTCCGCCCCCTGGGGGTGGGGTCGGGGCAAGTTCGAAATCTTAAATGGGAATCCCTATTTTTTATTGCATATTCCGATTCTTTGGATAAACATGCGTATGATTGATCTAAAACATTTTTCTCGTTTTCCGATGGATGGCGCTGTAATCGAGGGAATTAAATTTTTCTTTATTTTACTGTTACTGAGAATGCACACTTACGATTTTGCAATACATTAATTATTAAGTAATGCGTTTACATTAACAGTGTTTCCTGAATATTCCTAAATTTTAGCTCTGGCATTATTGTAGATTGAGGTCAGCGGAGGCTATCGGAACATCACGAAAGTGTTTACGTTTTTCCTTTGTGATACAGTAAATTAAAAAAAATACATTCAGGACAAAACTCATTTTAGTTAGATCAAAGATTATTTCGAATACTACTTTACAATGGAGTATCTAACCGTACGAGAATAAATTGAAATGGTGCTCGTGTATGTAGAAGCTGGAAGAAATATTGATACTGCTGTCAATCTCTACGCTCAGCGTTTTCTAAATAGAATTGTGTCAGGTGCTTAATTTTATCGTACTATTACAAAATTTACTACCGATGGAAGCGTTCAAACTAAGAAAAAGACCCGTACAACGACAGTCACTGGAGAAAATACTGAAATTGCTGTATTAGCTTCAGTGGCCAAAAATCCTCACGTTAGTACACGAGAAATTGCTCGTGATTCCAGAATGTCTCAAAGCAGTGTTTGGAAAATTTTGAAACGTAATAAATTTCATCTGTTTCATGTATCTTTACATCAAGAACTTCATGGCGTTGATTTCCAAAATCAGGTAGCTATTTTTCAGTGGGCACGTAAACAAATACAACAAAATCTCAACTTTTTCCGTTATGTACTATTCGCTGACGAGTCGTCTTTTATGAACCATGGAATATTTAATCGACACAACATGCACTACTGGAGTATTGAAAATCTGCAGTGGCTTCGTGAAGTCGAATATCAGCAACCATGGACTGTCAACGTATGGTGTGGAATAATTGGCGAAAAACTGATCGTTCCCCAGATGATCGAAGGCAATGGTCGTGCATTACAGCTGAAGGTCATAATTTGGAGCACTTCCTTTAATTAAAAGATGATTTCCTGAGTACCTCGAATCGTGAGAAGCGGGGGGACTCACGTTATTCAAGCACCCTGCATCGTGAGAAGCAAGGGGACTCAAGTTAATCGAGCACCCTGAAGGGAACAGAAAACTGCTACGCCCACGTCATTGTTCCTAGGTTACGCTAAAAGTAGTAGTTTGTTTTAAGACTAATTCCGAGGATTGCAGAATCGTAAGTGTCCATTCTCAGTAACAGTACAATAAAGAAAAATTGAATTTCGTCGATTACAGCGCTATCTATCGCGAAAAGAGAAAAAGGTTTTAGACAAATCATACGCATTTTTATCCAAAGAATCCAAACATGCTATAAAAAATAGGAGTTCCCATTTGAGATTTCGAACTTGCCCCCACCCCACCCGCAGGTGGCGGTCTGAGGGAACCGATTTTAACATCAGTGTATGTACTCAGAATGATTAAATTTGGATTCAAAACATTTTTTTATAGAATGCTTATTTTTCGAAATATTTGAAAGTTTCAAGTTAAAAAAATGACCCTGTATATCAATGAAGAACGATATAAAAAGTCGAAAGAAAAAAATGTTGCTTTTTGTCTTTTTTGAAAGTCCTACAAGATTATCATAGCAATTTTTTTAATTTTCTTGAAAAGTTGAAAATTCTAATTTTTGACCAAAGATCCTGGTTTTATAACTGCAAAAAATAAAAAATTTCATTTTACGCTCAAACTATACAAGTTAGGAAAAAAAATTGTTAAGTAACGAAATCTATAAATTTGTTATTATTGATTTTTTGATAGGATGCGTAGTTTTCATTTTCACCGTGTAAGATAAAAAGCTTGAATTTTTGGAAAAATTACAGAACCCTGGCAGACTGAAGCAACCGAATGGAGCCTCTATAAAGTACCCATAAAGACCCCATTATGTCCCTGCTCGGTCCCTTTTTGAAAAACTAAAAAAAACAGCGAGATCAACTTTTGAACTAGCATCCAGACAAAATTCTTACAGTTACCGACGGAACGCTTATTTGAACTGCTACTAAAAGAAGATGCACTTGAAGTCGCCTTCGGCCCATGTAATTGACATGTATTTTATTTCTTAACGATTTTAACGCTGCAAGAAAAGTATTGCGATTAATCCTTGAGTTTCTAATGCCAATTTTAATGTAGAATCAGAATTTCAACAATTTAAAAGTTGAATTTACTGTTTTTTGAGTTTTTTGAAAAGGAACCGAATGGGGACCCAATGGGGTCTTTACCGGTAGTTTTTAGAGGCTCCATTCGGTTCCTTGGATCTGCCAGGGCATATGCGGAAAAAATAAATGGAAAAAAGTTATCCAACCAAAAAAGATCTACACATTTTTTATTCATTATTTTTTTAAGCTACGTGCGTCTTAAAAGTCATAATCTCACTGGCACTTGCGTCGCAGCCTTGTTATCTCAGGTTTTCACTGTATGGCGTTAGCACTCACCCAAAATTCTTAGTTACCTACAGACAACGCCTATCAACTGCTACTAAAAGAAATGTTTTTTTATTTAGTTTTTGATGCATGATACGGCAGGGATACTAGGTGTATACTATAAGAATACGCTGTAAAGTTTCCTTTCCATTCACTCGGTCTACCAGGGTTATGGGACCCACCTACTTTTTTCATCTGGGGCCTTTTTTTTTTATTATGCATACCTTCTTCTTTTTGGGGTATTGGGAAAAATCAATAGAAAATCCAGTACTTTTAGCAATGATTAGGCCTTAATTGTTTGGAATAAAGCATGATATTTTTTGTGTGGGAAATCGCAATCGCTTTATTAAATCTTTCTTGAAGCTTTCAGGTCATCTGAGTGCGATTTTCCCCAGAACTAACAGTATAATCGTTTCTGTTGCGGCTAGTCGTTTCAGATTTCCGCCAATACTATCACATGCCCCTGTACCATGGGCACGATGCTGCAGGAATGCCAAAATCTTTTTTAAGGTGCAAAAGGTTAGTAAAGCTATACTTGTTTTTAAAATGCTGTCCTGCTCCATCAGTAAAATAAAAAATGTTTTTCGGTGAAATTTTTTCTCTCAAGTGCTCAATGATTAGAGTCTGATCGATGTATACGGCAACAGTATCGTGGCTTAAATTTGCTGGTGAGATGACCATACTTATATGCTTTTGCTCGTTATTTTTCATATAGTAAATAACTACAGTAAATATGGTTGTCTGATCATTATTCCAACGTTGGAATTAGATAGCATTTTGCACAACAAAAGCGAACTTCTCAGCAAAATTAAATTTAATTAAAAACTCACCCTCTTTTAGCTGATTTTAAAGCTCGTCCATAAACAGTGATTGTTGTTTTGCATTAAATGGATGGGATTATAGCTTAAAAAGTTTTGTTACAGAAGTCTTTTACAAAATCATCACTTTCAGCTCCTTGGTGTTTTAATGAACTTCTATCAGTGTGTGTCCAAGTTGAAAATGTAACTTCATTAAAACAATTCTCATAAAAAAATTCAGTAAAATATTCTTTTAGTGTGTCTAACTTAGGACAAGATTTATATTCGTTTAAACAGCAGGTTTCTGAAGGATTTTTGCAATTAATTAACTTAAAACCATCCTGATAATCTTTCAAAATCATGCCGCACTTTTCATTCAACTGTTTTAAATCTATTGAATCCAACATTAAGTTAACATTTTCGTGATGGATACAAACACAAACCGAATGAATACAACTTTCACCGGCCAGAACGCAGTGGCGCGGTCTTAGCTGTGTAAATTTAGAAAACCCTATTTTGACTTCTGGAAGCCCTGTTTAAAAACGCTGAAATCATTCTGCAAGATTACATAATACCAATCGTTTCTTAACTTATATACAGGGTCCAACTTCTTGTTTTACTGATACGAAGTCCTTCATATCTGAAATCAAGCGACTACCATCATCATTCTCGTAGAAATGTTGTACTAAAATTGCAGTTTCCACTGGCAATTTTTTCCCCAATTTAGGGTCAAGTGATGTTAATGTTCCTTTTCAAGCCAGAAGTTTCATTGTTTTTTGAGTTTATCGTTCAGTTGTATATACTTTCATTAATTTCCTATGGCCAAAGTGTTTTGCTATTGGATAGTAGTTTATGGGGTGAAAATTTTGTCATTCGGATAAGTATGGAGTGAGGGGGGGGGGGGGGTTTTTGGGATTTTCGTGGATATTGTACATTTCGGTGATTTATCACCCTTCTAATAGCTATGTAAAAAATATTGTCTAGTACAGTTTCAATAGGGGCTTTTCACGCTCTTTCGATTGACCTTACGCATACAAAAAATAAATAAATATTCAAGTTTCATAAATGAAGATAAAAAATAAATTTGACTTTTTATCGAAGTGAGGCAGGTTTTTTTATATTAAAAGAAAGCATAGGTTTTTTCCTATAAGACTCTGTAGATTTGAAAGTGGGATTTAAATTTTTTATTTATAAAAATAACCATTGAGTACTCCAGTACGCTCATGAGAGGCTGTCGAGCACAACCCGTAGAACAACGTGGTACAATTCCATAGTATTGCTTTTACAAAAAGTGGTAATACTATATCTCCGTGTGAATAAGCTTTCCTTACATAAAATTTGTTGAAAACGAAACAAATATTTCACTCGGACGCCTGCTTGAAAAATCAACGGATATTTATTTTCGGAAGTCCCTTGTTCTTCATTTGTTTCTCGTCAGATTACTATAGGAAACAAATGAAGACCGCGGCCATCAGAGAGATGAGTTTTAAATTTGATTTCAAAGCGGTGTCACTTTGCAGTTTAGTTATATGATTGCTTATTTATATTTTCGAAAGTTGAGTAATAGCCACGTCCCAAAGATTTCGCCATATATTCTACTTTTATTGTAGCTTGGATTTTTCAAATAATGAAATTCTAACATGATTTTCAAGATAAAATAGCATTTGAAACGAAAAAATTGGTTTCAAACTTCAGCTACCATACCTACCTTTTGTTATTCTTCAACCCAATTTTTTACTGGCTAGTCTCTAAAAAAGGTAAAAAATAATCAAAGACAATATACTAAAAAATTCTTCAATTCTTTCAAGCAGGAGAATAAATAACAAGGAGCTAAATACACACCGTATTTCAGAAGACTTACGATGGCGATTTTCTACACTACCTGAAGAACTAAAAATTTGTGCTTCATGTAGGAAAGAGGTCAGTAAACTGAAAGAAATACCAGCATCAAATTAAGATCACACCGTTCAGCTTAGTAATGATGTTCTTGCGGACGAAACAGTTGATGATGTTCAAACTAATGAAATCATCATATCAAATGATAATGACGATTCTCGTTCAGAAAAGGTTGATTTTGTGCAATTTGAATGAATTGTATTCAGAATTCCAGTCAGAATTCCAGTCATAATAGGAATCGAACAATCACGTATAAAAGAAATTTTCCTATAGTATATAAGAGTTACATGCATTCAAAGCATACGTTGCGCGAGCTGCAATCCGAACTTTTACCTTCGCATATGCGCAAACTAATCGTTCGATATACTAAAAATTTGGTATGAGGCATCCTATCCTATAGGACAATAGCTTTACTTAATATAAATCCGATATTTTATTACTTCTGTAAATTTATTGCATTTTCTTAACCATGATTTGTAATTTGTTTTGAAAATGTGCATATTTCTTTCGCTGTGCCTAATACATTTTCGCGGATGTTTTGCGGTTTGAGGAAACGCACGAAAATTGTTTTGGAAACGTGCCTACGTTAATTTTCGTAAGTGTAATTTATCCGTGACGCGGGACGCAGGTACCCGGCACTGGGCGTTAGTAGGACGAAAGGCTAATGAGTTCGTGTAGATTCAGGGGCGCTCGGAGTTGTTCGTTAACGGCAGCTCATTTTGAATCAGCCGTGGTACGGTACACTGCTATAAGCAAAGATACGTCTTTACGGTCAGAATATATCAAAGTAAATATTCGGATTTGTTCTGAGAACTTTTCCGAATATTATTGTAAATTTTTTTTTTTCAAGTGATAATTTGACTAGTGTTTTTCTCTCCTCTTTTGCATACGTAAAATTTTGGCAGGTCTAGGTTCGTGTACGAGGTTACGGGTACTTAGGCGGAAATTTGGTTCTCGCTACCGTGTGAAGGGAAACATAAACTTGTTCTCTCTTTTCATAAAACATTTTCGCAGCATTTTTTTCTGGCGACAGTTTTGTAATTCTGACCAATGAAGTTTATATTTTTCTAACGAATGAAGTAAAAAGTATCCCGGAAAAATAAGTCAAGTTTTTTTTTCTCACCGTGGCTTAAAATTAATAAATCGTGATTAAATTATGATCGATCCATTTATTCGAGCAATTGATTGTCAATTAATGAATCAATGGATATGAATTAATTTTTTAACTAAAATTAATTAACTTTAAAACTTTTTCTTATTTTTTCCTACTAAAAGTAAGTTGTAATAAGTTGAATATTATTTTCTCAAAAGTTAGGTTTAAATTAAAGGATTAATTTTCATTAAAAGCTTTTATTTGCGCATTAATCTGAAGTATAAATTTGACAATTTATAGATTTGCTAATTTATTATTCCATTCAGGAATTGTAATGGTTTTCATTCATATCGCAATAATATAATAAGATTTAATTTCGTTCTGTTATGATTTTATGACTCCTAGGCGGTCCAGTACAATGGCCCTGTAACATACATTCTTATATTCTCATATATCAGGCGCTGTCGATCGACGAAAATTCGCAATTCTCTCTTCTTTTAAGAGATTCTGTGTCTCATCATATGGATACCAGTTATTACACTATTGTTTAGGGGAGCATTATCTTCATTCCACTGATATCTGGATTGATTAGAAACGCTTTAATTTCTAATTACGAATGATTATTGTTTCTAACTTTAATTGCATCAAATGGCCCTCTTCTGGAATTTATCCATAAGAATTGGGACATTTCGAGAAGTTAATTTGATCTTGTCGGAAATCGGTCCCGATTATGCAGATCGACCCCGATCCTGGGAGGACGATAAACCTGCCATAAAAAGTCCGATCATTTACAAAAATTATAATAGAAGCACTAACAATCATATGAATTTCTCAATTATCATTAATAATAATCTTACAATTTTTCAATCTCAAACCCTAAATTTTTAAATAATTGTCTAAAACGAATTCCCTAGAGATCAAGCTTTCCTTCGATCAAGTATCGATTATCGCTCAACATTCATTTTTTTGTCGTACATTAAAAATTAATTTGTGCTTTTTTTCTAAATTGTCCAGTGCCTTTAAATTCTAGTAATTATTATATATATATTTTTAATTTCTTACATAATTTTTCGCGGTTTGGAATTTGCGTCCTTAATTATGATTCCTTAATTTTTCCTCTCCCTGAGGAACGACTGGAAATCAGTTGTCAATTGGCTCTATTATATGATAATAGATTTCAAGAAAATCTAAGTGCGATGTTTGCCACAGTAAAAAATGTCGTCTCATTTTCTTAACTTTTAAATGTTGTAACAAAGTTCTCTTCAGACCTTTTTTGTGACTTCTAATTAATTATTATTAATTATCTATCTTTTTATGCACGCCGTGCTCTAAGAATAAAAATTCAAGGTCTATTCTTGGAATTTAATGAATTCCTAGGATGCAATTATTTTTTTATTTTTAGAAGTCAATTAATTAACACGAGACAAGGCAAATTTTAGCATAAACGAAACTCCATTCAAACAGTTCCCCTGTAGCAACGGCTAAAATTTCAATTATTATCTTCAATTCGTCAAACACTTTACGAAAAAATTAATTTTCTTTGTGTATGTAGAATCTCTCAGTCTTGGTTCCGGATATGCAGTAGAGACTGGAGTTTGGTAATAAATCCTTGATCCTCAGAGTATCCCGTGTTCCAGATAATTGATGGTTGAGCACGTGGTGAGTCCGAATAGGTAAGGAGTAAATCCAAAATGAATACTGTCATGATCAACTGGTATTTAGAAAATACCGGGAGAGCACTATCCGATGTATTTTTGGTCAGTCATGTCACAATAAAAATGGTGTATTTTTTATTGTTCATGTATTGCAGAATCGTAAGCGTGCATGCCCAGTAACAGTAAAATAAAGAAAAATTGAATTTCGTTGATTACAGCACCATCAATCGCGAAACGAGAAAAATGTTTTAGGCACATCATACGCATTTTTATCCAAAGAATCTGAATATTCAATAAAAATAGGGGTTCCTATTTAAGATTTCGAAATTCCCCCTCTCCTACCACCTAGGGGCGTTGCGGGGGACCGATTTTAACATCAGTGTATGTACTCCTCAGGGTGATTAAATTTTGATTCATAACATTTTTCATAGAGTGCCTATTTTA
>NC_046658.1:7548469-7571414 GCF_010883055.1 Belonocnema kinseyi
ACACTTGCGGGAAAAATGCAGAAGGCGGTTGTCCTTGGGTCACTCCGTGTTCTTAGGGTGCACGAGGCTTTTGCTGGATCGTTGTATTGATTCCTTTACAGATTGTAACCACCTATCTCACGTTTGTGAGACGTGGTTGTGGCTGAAATTTTACCGCGATTTCGCTGGAAGCGGGTGCAATTTTTCAGATTAGCACCCACTCCCGGCGAAATCCTGCGGTTGTCCTTATGACAAATTTTTAATTATATATATATATCAAACTTTAACTCGAAAAGAACTATTTTCAAATCTCGCGCCATACGAAATTATCAATCACAGCTCAAACAAATGATTCCCACATTAATCGTATGTTTTCTTCTACCACAATCTACCACCTTAAAATCCGTAAAACCTTCAATTTCTAGCAATTACGTTGCAAAATGTTATAAATTTAATTTTCGGGCGCTCAAAATCGCAGAAAAAACAGTCAAAATGCCACCCCGGTAACAAGCGTTGAACTCAGAAAAATTAAGAATTTATATTCCTTTTATAACTTATACATTCGAAAAATATTCAAATTTAGATTTATTTATATTTTATTAATTTATTTAAACGTCTTAATAAAAGCATTAAAGAAATGTATTTAAATGTGTGAATTAAAATAATTTTAACTCTAGAGAGGCGGACTTGAATTGATTAGGATTGAATTTTCAAAACTTATATTCCACATGAAGGAATTAAAACAATTTTTTACACATATTTGGTGAACTTAATAGAAGGAATTAAATAAAATTAAAATATGACCACTTCTGAGGAATAAATAATATCTCTGTGAGGTGCGTTACCGGTACAATTAAAATGAAATAAATATATTGAAAATACGTTTTCTTTGGGAGAATAGAAAACTGTGTAGCGGTCGCTATGGAAATAGAAATGAATACGTTCAGGAGGTATCTTATTCTTATTGTGGCATTTCAGACAGATGTAAAAATGTCCGTTAGAAACTCACGGATTAATGCCAATACTTTTTTCTGCAGCGTTAAAAATGTTTAAACATGTCATTAACTTCTGCTGAGGGTGACTTCAAGCGCTTTCATAATAGTTCAAGTAGTATGTTGCGCGTGAAGTTTAAAAATAACATTTTCTCTCACTTGCATCGCAGCGTCGTTGTGTGAGGTTTCCACTGCGTGGCGCTAGTATCTAAACAACATTCTTAAAGTTACCGATGGAACGCGTATTAATTGCGACTTAAAGGGGATGCACTTGAAGCCGCCTTCGGCCTATGTAAATGACAGGTATTTTATATTTTTAAGTTTGTAACGCTGCAAGAAAAAGTATTGCGTTTACTCTACGAGTTTCTAATGCAAATTTTAACCTAGAATCCGAATATCAACAAGTTAAAAGTTGATCTTGCTGTTTTTTTTCTTTTTAGTTTTTAAAAAAGGAACTGAAAGGGGACTTAGTGGGGGCTTTAAGGGTACTTTTTAGATGCTCCTTTGGGTTCATTGGGACCGTCAGGAAGAACAAACCGAGAAAAGAGTAAATTCGTGGAAATCGGAGAGTCTCATGCCAAACAAGTCGTCGTGGTCAGTCTTCCTCTGCATTGATAGTGGTCTCGTTGCCGCTGGCTCGTTCATCCCCTCTTTTCGAGTGACTGGGCAAGCATTTACTCTGGTTTCATGTATCCCATGCATGTGATATATCTTACCCTTTCGCATAATAATTCGCGAGCGTCGCTCAGTATCGTATCGGCTTAGGTTTTTTTCCTTCTCTAATTAAATTTTATGAATATGATTAATGGAATTATATTAAACAGCTTCAGTAGCTGTTATGTAAAATAAGGGCGAATAAAAGGAAAAACGATCATTGCTTGGGTGTTCTGCTCCTGGGGAGAGCAGCCTTGTTTGTTTGATGTTTGTTTCTATGTGCAAAGGCATTCAATCCACTATGTTAGGGACCGTGTACAAGTAGGTAAGATGTGTTTCATCTTTGTCAATTCAAGGAAAGTTCTGATGGGCTTTGCTTGATACTAATCTTTCATTTTGTTTTAAACACTTTTTTTCTCAACTTAACATTTTTCTCTTTGTGTTTGTAAATAAGTTAGATTTAACTAAGCTGTTTTGGAGAAAATGGCTATCATTCTAGGGGTTAATGCGATTACCCCTAGGCGTGCTAGTATGCTCTCCCAAACGGTGAAATTTTTAATTTACATTTTACCTTTCATTCCTCTGAAGAAATGCGTTTCTTCTAGGGCTCGCAGTTAAACCTTAATTTACACACTGCACTTATGACTCTGGAGAGTGATCGCGATCTCGACTTAGAGTCATAAGTTAAATTTGCATTTAAATTAAAATCCAGAGATTATTTCTTTTTATTTAAGAAGTTTACGTTTACATTAAAGAATAAAATTAAACCACGTACTCGCCAAAAAGATTATCACAATTCATCAAGATAATTACTATTTATGGCAATATTACCATTTATTTTAATTTATAAAACAATGATTAGTAGCACTGATTCTTTGTCTTACAATCGGTGATTATAAGACTGAGATTTGCCAGAGAATCAAAATAAATTATTTTAAACATAATACATGAAACAAAGAGATATCAGGCCTTACTATGTTTTTATTTAAAACAGCCTGCATAATATTAAAAATGTGGTAAGGGCATTAATTTAATTTTTCCATTTGCTTTAGGATCGAAATTCAATTCCTGTATATCCTGAGTTAATTGTAATTTTAATAATTTACCTTCTCCTTTTTTAATACTTACCACCGAAAGGGTTTGGCGACTCCACCTTTAAGTAATCCAAACATAAATGCATTAATTTAATAAAGATTGTGGTCCCAATATAAAATCCTGAAAATAATGGAGGATCCTTCATATTCTGTAAAGGTAGGAATCGAGGTAACGTAATTGTGAAATGTTACAAGTTCAACTTTTGTTCAAAGCTTTTGCCTGTGTAATCAATATTTTAATCAAAATAAACATAAATTTATGTTTTCTCATATTTCAACGTAATTATTTCTTTTTTATGTTAACACTGAATTAATAAAAAATGATAGAGGAAATTTCTCTTCGCAAATCAGTTTTGTAGCCGACCATATATTTGAACTTAAGAAAAACCACAAATTAAAACAGGACTATTGCATTAATTAAACACAAATTAACACGTGAATATCTCGAAACCTCTCAATTTTTCAACAGGGGGAGACAGCCTACTTTTTTTTAATTAGCACAACATTTTACATAGTATACAATAAAAAAATCCGATAGACCTAGAACGCCTCACAGGATCACAACCAGCCCCTAGAGAAAGAGCACTCTACGCTTGATACCAGTTACGACAGATGGTTCAGTCAGGTCGACTAAGAGGCGTGGTAATTTGTCGATTCAATGTTTTAGGGCATATTCAGAAGGACCAAAAAATTTAAAAGATTAAGTGAATTCATTTGTAGGAATTCATCTAACATCATTATAGCTTCTGATTTACGAAAAAATTTAAAATAAAGTGCAAATTTGATACGTAAAAATTAAAATTGAATTGGATTTGTATCCTGTTTACAATGGGAACTCATCCAATGAATTATCTTATTTTACAAATTAAAATAATGCACATTTCTAAACTCATTAAATAAATTCAAGTAAAAGAAAAACAATCCTGGACATTCAGCTTCCTGAATGGAGAAAATTGAATAGGCCGAAAAATCAAACTGTTATAGATATATTCTCTTACTAATATTTAGCGATACAGTAGAATTAATAATTAATAAACCAAAGTAAAGTAAAGAACAAGATGTATTAAAGTTGAATTTTCTAAACGCAGAAATAACGTTACAAACTATTTAAATTTCTTTAGGAACATTACATAATAAATATGGTACACTGTTTATTACACTAATTGTTAAAATCATTTCAAGTGGATTAGAAGAGTTATTTTACACATGACAAAATTCGATAACCAGTTCCGCTCGCACAATGTCACGTGACCGCAACAATATATTGTAATTATTTGTCTGATTATACTAGTTACATGTATTTAAAAATGTAGAAGAAAATTTCATTCGGTCATCAAAATCGAATTGGTCTTGAGGGGTGGTTGATATCTTCATACGAGAAGAACGGGAAGGCACGGTTACTAAGCCGAGAGTACACTGTAAAAAATTCCTTCGGGAATATTCCTCGAAATTGTGTTGAGGCTTATTTCCACACATTTTGGGGCATTTTCCCCAAAGTAAAGTAGGAATAGTTCCCCAAACATCCTTGTAGAATATTAACCACAAAGTGGTGAATTTTTCCCAAGATTCGATGGGGAAAATTCTCTACGATATTGTGTAATAATAACTAAACTTTCGGGAATTTTCCCGAACTTTGAATAGGCAAAATTCCCCAAAATTTGTGGAATATTGTCTAAAATTTTGTGAAAATACTCATTATTTACGAAAATCTCCCTGAACTTATTTGGACTATTAAAAATGCTCAATTTTACCTATGATTTAATGGGAAACAGATCCTACGCTTCAAAATTCAAAAATGTATGTAGCTAACATTCCCCAAAATTTGTGAAATAATAATTTAAAAAAAAAACAAATTTAGCTTGACTGTAGTAATGGAAGAGCTTCGCGCCGCGCCCTTGCGGATTTTCTCCGTAGCTATCAGCCTAGAACCATAAGAATAAAAAGAAGGTGGTAGCGAAATGTGAACTGTACAGTGATTGATAATATAATACTAGTATGCCACTCTTAAATGATTAATCAAAAACTTTTTTTCTTTCCAATTTCAACTACTTGAAGGATTAAGTTTATTTACATATGTCAAACCTTTGATATCAACAACTTAATAATTATTCATTACAAATATTTGAGATGACTTTAACATTAATAAATCTTTCCCCCCCAAAAATGTGTAAAATTATTCAAAATATTGTGGTAGTTTACCGAATATTTTAGGGCAAAATATCTTCCTGATCATTCAGTGACATTTCCAGAATTTAAAGAAAATTCACCATATCTACGTTGCAAATCAAACATTAGTTTTGGAACGATTCCCTAAATTTAGTGGGAATCACTTAGTGGGAATAAACCAAAAATTGAAGGTAGTATCTGATTTCTTAAATTTTAGGTGCTTTTACCCAATTTTTTTAGTGAATTATAAAAACTTGTAGGAAAATTTACACAATTCTTGGGGTCAATAATTTTCCCCAACTAAAATGTGCATTCTTCCCCAATAAAATGTGAAGAAAATTCCCGAAATTTTTTACAGTGTACACTCGTACCTACCAATGGGTCAGAATTATGCATCTTACGAATTTCCCAGTACCTAGAAATGAAGGGATCTCCGGAGAGATTCTTCCTATAACACTATGTATGAAAGTTCTGGAACAGGTCAGTTCTTCGGCAGTTATTCGTCAATTATTCTACAGCTTTTCTTTAGTATCCGTCAGTCTTCGCTAGTACTTTTAGCAGTCATTCGATACCAGTGTCAATGATTTATTACCAAACTCCCTTCTCTACTGCACATTCGGAACCAGCCCTGAGAGTATCTACATACGCAAACAAACCTAAACTCGGTAAGTCCTAATAAAGATTCACCTCTTTCATCTTCTCTCTCTTATCTGTCAAAACAATTCTAAATCCGTGCTTTCCAATCGGACAGTTGGAGATAAATAACATTTCTACTCGAAATCAATTGAATTATCCATGTTGGAAGCCCTATATATCTTTGCTTCTACACAAATTAATCTATGTATCTAATATAAATAAACTGATTTGATTGCCAATCATGTGTGGTCAATTCATTTGACTTGTGTGCTCGTACCAAATTGTGGTCTTACTCGATTGCAATTGAATCGAGAAACTTAGGGAATTTAAGTGTATGTATATGTTGTTAAGATGTAACATATATTTATTTTTGGTGCATCGGCCGGGGAAAAAAGCTCAAGTCATTGAGTTTCACATGTTTACAAGCAAATCAGTACAGAGATAAAAAATGATCTAATTGACAAAGGAAAAACCGGGTAACCCTAGTAAGAAAATAAACCCAAAAAACGTTAGAATTACGCGTAGCCAAGCACAAGCAAATCCCGATATTATCAGATTAGTGAGAGAAAACAACGCAATAACCGACTCTATAACAAAAACTCGAAACAATAATATTCAAGGAAATTTATCTCAAATTTTACTTGCATTAGTAACACACTTCCACTGCATTATGTGGGAAATCGAGATAAAAGTGTGATAATTAGTTCAAGTAATACAGTTCACCGTGATCAATTAAGTGAAGCGGTTTTCATCAATGTCGCTAATCCAATGAATCGAACAGTTTTAGAAAACTCAGAATTTGAGAATACTATAATAGAGGATAATATTTGTTATTCAAATCTTATAGATGCCGCCTCGCTTGCATTTCTATATCGGTTCAATGCGACAGCTCGCGGTAATATACAAAATAACTACGGAATAAAGAAAGAATAAATGCCCGTTATAGATCAGGATTTAGCCACAAAGGAAAAACCTCTGTTAGGATTCCTACATAAAAATAAAAATTAAATTCCACAAAATACAAAAGAATTCTTACTTCCACCTAGTAACGATAACCCGTTAGTAAATCAAGTTTCACCACAATCTGACATAACTGAATGATTTCGTTACGCGATGCCTTAGAAGTTGTGTCAATATTTAAACCTCAAACGGCACACTTCAATTCAGCATACGAAAACGGCACACTGGTGCGAATAGGGATTTTGTGATTTTATCTGAAGATATAAAAATGAAAATAATGTTCAAAATATACTTACTTTTCAAAATTAAAGGTATCGAAATAAAACTAAGGCGATTCTTTATTCAAATAGATGTTCTTTCATGAAAAAATATGACAGTGCGATAAAATTATATTAAGTATTTTTCCCGATGTGTCAGATTTTCGGTATTTTTGTATGAAGTATATCACGAGTGAAGGACAGCACTCACTGTTATTTTAGTACTTCACGAGCATATTAGTGTAAAAATAGTGGTTTTCATGTAAAATTTTGAAAATATTCATTTTATAATGACTTTGTGAAGCTCTCCAACCGAGTGATTGGTAACAAGAATTAATCAGCGACCTGTTGGAGAGCAGTGATCTGCAATGTGAGGGTGCGTTAGGAAAGAGTAAAGGTAAATAGAAATATTTAGAGAAAAAAACAAAGTTTTATTACTTACGTTTTAGAAAAAATTAACATTACATTATTGTAAAATTATTGTTCTTATGACAAACATCACTGAATATTATTTATTAAAACCATTGCAGTCAACGCAGACAGAATCTCTGTGATCATCGTACATTCTTTGAAGATAATTCGGAAATTTCATTCGCGTTCGGCCTTTCACATCAGTATCGCAAGAAGTACATCTTCCTCCTGTAGCTTCGCGCATGACACTTAGAGTAGGTACCGCTGACATTTCTACGATCAAGACCTTCATAATGATTTTCTGTACAGACAACAGTATTGTTTGCGATTCCAAACGCCGACACAAGTGAGGCTCTACTAAAACGCAAGCTAACTCTGCCAGAGACGTATTATAAAAGCATATTATAAAATAATCTACGAC
The DNA here is from genome assembly GCF_010883055.1 of Belonocnema kinseyi. Classification (NCBI taxonomy): domain Eukaryota; kingdom Metazoa; phylum Arthropoda; class Insecta; order Hymenoptera; family Cynipidae; genus Belonocnema; species Belonocnema kinseyi. Next base: position 7,556,040 of record NC_046658.1, read on the forward strand.
GCCATCTACGAGTGCGTTGAGCGACAGTGAGATGATGGTACTTTTGATTAAATGAGTCGATTGCACCTTTATAAGCATTAAACGACATAATGATTTCCGGTTTATTTGTTCGAGCATTGATGTCAGATTTATGATGAGCAGATGACAGAAAAAGCAGGACTTTATTTTAACGTGGAACATATGAAAAGAACGTTAGATTATTTAAATAAAGAAATCGAGAAGACTCTACAGCAGCTTTCGCTTTCGTACTAGTCGGTACATCGCGTCTATTTTTTCGGATGGTGCCAAATGCTCGTATTTGGTAATCATTTTTTGAGGACTCAAAGAGTGGTATTGACGTGAACCAGTAATCCATAGCTATAGTTCTTGATGAGCCAGAAATAGAAATTATATTAATTAAACATTTAACGAAATAAGCTGGAAAAACATCGTCCTCGGTAGGTGTAAATTTTCGAACGTAAGGAATCGCGGCTATCATGTAATAAGTTTCGGCATCATTCAGCATCAAGATCTTCATCCCGTACTTAACGGGCTTATTGTACATGTATATTCTAAAAATACACGACTTCCGTTTCCGGCATAAAAGTGTAAGGTAGTGGGAATTGTTGATGATGAGTTTTTCTGATACTCTTGGTGAAATCTGAGGTGAGTGAATTGTGGAAGTGTGTAGAAGGGTGTGGATGTGAGAGATTAATTGAGGGATTGTAAGGATCTAAAGGGGAGGTAGATATTTTTGAGGATTGAGACAGATTTATGTGGAACTCGACGTTAGGTTGTTTGGAGATTTGTGATAGGGTAGGAAGACTGGGTTGATCGGCTTGGTAGTAGCAGGGTTGGGTAGCGACGTAGAAAGGCGAGACAGGTAACAGACCGCGACGATAGCTAGAGCCAGGGAAGGATAGAAGTCGAGAGCGTTTGAATTGGATTCATGGCTAGCGCAGCGAATATCATCGCGGGAAAAAACAGGTTTAAGGCAAGAAGTGTTTAGTACGCCAAAAGAGGAGATAAAAGAAAGGATGGCAAGGGAGAAGAACAAGGAAACTATAGAACAGGAGAGATTAAGAGCAAAAAAGTTGGGATCGAGGAATTAAAGAAGAAAATTAGGTAGGAAATGGCTGAACTTAAGGAAGAAATAAATGAATGGGAATAAGTCAGGGAACAGTTAGAAAAGAGGATGCAGTCATTGGAACAGAAACTAGAGAAGCAGGAAGATAATAATAAAAAGATAGAGTTTGACTTATTAGATTGAGGCGAAATAGAAAAAGTTATAGTAAAAAAGGTGAATATCAGTTTTGAAAGAAGAAATGAGGAGAAAAGGTTGGGGAGGAGTTAGGCTAGGGAAGGAAAAGATATATACACTGACATACGCAGACGACATAATGTTGATGGCAGAGGATGAAGAAGGGATGGCGGGCTTAATTACAGCATTAGAGAAATACTTAGATGGGAAAAAGGTTAATTTAAATGTAGAAAAGACAAAGATAATGAGGTTTTTAAAAGGAGGAGGGAAGGAAGAAATAATGGACGAAGAGATGGAAGGGAATAAATTTAGAAGAAGTATAACAATTTAAATATTTGGGATATATCTTGCAAAAGAATGGAGATCATAGAGCTCATATAAGAGAAAGAATGAAAAAATCAGCAGGGGTAATTAAACAGATTTGGGGAATAGGAAAAAGAAGGTTAAAAGAAACATTGGAGAAGGAGAATGCGGTTATTTGATACGATGGTATGGCCGGTATTAGGTTATGGAGCAGAGATATGGGGATGGAAAGAAAGGAAAGATATTGAGAGTTTACAAGAAATTTATATAAGTTGGACACTGACAGATTGGAGAATGGAGGTCGCCAGCATATATGGTAAGAGAAGAAGCATAAAGAAGTAAGTTAAGTATTACAGCGGAAAAGAGGGCATGGAAATTTAAGACGAAGCCAGGGACGTCAGTGAAAACGTCTCACCGAAACAGATACAAGCATGATCTTCGACTGCAGCCAAAATATCTATTTAAAGTAATTGTCCGTGTGATCGGTGCTCTCGAAAGTGCGTGGCTATCACCAGTTCACAACATTAAAGCCCTATGGGCTTTAATGTGGTCCGCAAACGGAAAAAGGTGGTCGAAATTCGTAAAATTATTTTTTTCTCTAGGGCTTGTTACTTACAGATAAGTCTCAGTAGTATATGTGCAATTTATGTCCACATTAAATAACAACCAGATCTTTTCTTTTACGCCGTGATTGAGTCTGAAAGTGAGCGTTTCACGAGTAATATTTAACGCGTTTAAGGATGACAACGAGAATACACAGGATGACACAATATTTTACTAATAACTGCTCGAACGGGAGTAGTGCTGCTTGACGCGCGATTTACAGATGGTGATAAGGCATATATACTGGTGGCCAACTAAATAAAGTTTGTTTACCATCATCTGAGATTTGTCGCATATGACCGAGTGTCTCGTACTCGTAAAGAAATTCTGCGTATTTTTTGGCTAAAGTAGAAATTTTCGCGAGTCTCTGTTCTAAAGTGTAGAGCGCAGATAAAGCTCTAGGAAATGATTTTTTCTTAAGAAACGAGAGATTCTTCTTTTATAGAATGGTGTATACCGTAACATTCTTCTTTGTTATCCCAAGGCAATTTAGACAAGTAATTTTCAAAAAGCTGCTCTTCTTCGGTGAGCATAGGTTGCTGTGAAATATTTTTTAATTCCTAGAATCTCTGGACATCACATTTAATTGCTTATAAGGCTGAAAATTGGTTAATTCTGAGATTTGCTAATGCTTAAGAATTTTTATCTGCAACAGGGCCAGATAGAATCCATCCCAATATCGTCGATTGCTAAAGGAAAGAGCGTAGTATTTGTGTGAGAAAGGAGAGAAAGGAAGTTTTATTAAGTTTTGGACTACTAGGCTGATGTGGATATGTAAATTGTGCGGGAACAGGGTTCAAGTGGGCAAAGCTGAAAAGTTTTCTCTTTAAAGGGTTAAATTCTCTAGAAATTCTGTAGAAAATGAGTCCAGGATGAAGCCTATTTGTCTATTTTTCAAGTAGATATTGTAAGAACAGTGTATATTTTAATGTTTTCTTAAATTTTCAATAACTTCCTTAATAATAAATATTTTTTAATGCTGTTGGTCTCATTTCGAAGCTATGTTTCTACAGTATCATAAAAGCTTCTGACTATAAATCTTGAAAATTGCCTTACCGAATTTTCCATCGGGCGTTTCCCCAGGTTGCGGATAGGGGAATGCTTCTCAGATATGGGTGGTGCCGAGGAAATTAAATAACACGGGGAGAAAAAAACCAGCTAGGGGAAGGAACCCCGAATTAAACCCAGTCATGAGCGAGTATGTGAAAAACGACATACCCCAAGGGAGTAGAAATCTCCCCACTGATTCCGATCGGGTTCCATCCCCGGTGGTCAGTGCCGTTCCAATGATTTTGGGGGGAACCAAACATGCTTTGACAGGAGCGTCTGCGAGTGAGGAGGTCCATTGGACGTCACTGAGGAAGGTGATATCAGAGACGTATCGATTAACAAGAGGGACATATCAAAAATGGATGTCACACTTGTCGAGACATATGATCTCTTCGAACAGCTGCATAACACCATTAAAGAAATAATGGATTTTAGCAGGGACGAGAGAAGTATGTGACTCCCAATCAGGGATGGATTGATACGAGCGGAGCGTCTGATAGAGGAATTGCGCGATCATACTATGACGACCGAAGGGCTTCATAGGGATTTTATCAAGAATGTTGGACGAATGGCCAGAATGAGGGCTACGACGCGAAAGGAGAGAATCAAGGATAGGACAAACCAAAGTGGCACTCAAACTGAAGAAGCCGTGGTGAATCCCACTCCCCGCGATAATAAGCGAGAGAGGAAGACCACCCTGAGTCCCATGGAAACTGGCTCCTCCAAGCAAAGATGTAAGAAGCCGAAAACCCGCAACGCCTCTGCGCCTGCGGCCTCGACTCGGAAGAAGGTGAAAATAGGAGAGGAACCTGCATCCAGCGACACCAGGAAGCAGAAAAAGACACGGAGAAGAGCTCGACCCGAGGCCTCAAGCAAAATGTTAGCCCTGACGCCCTTGGTGTGAAAATCAAGGGGGTCAGCCAAGCCAAGAACGGAGAGGTCCTTGTAAAACTAGGACCTTCAGGAAAGGACAGAGCCGATCTGTCGGCGGCCATAAGAGGAACTGCAGGTGAAGGGGGTAGCGTGCGCCAGCTTGTCCCTCGGAAGGAGGTCGAGGTCTTAGACCTGGACACCTCAACAGATGTAGAAAAGGTCGTAGCGGACGTAAGAAGCCACTTCGACAATAAGTATGTGGGAAAGGTGAAGGTCACCCTCACGAAAAGACCCTACAGAGGCAATCTGAGGGCTTTCGTGGAGTTGGCAGAAGAGTTGACGGAGAGACTGGTGCGCGTCTGAAGGTGGGGTGGGTGTGCTGTCGCGTACACAAGAAGGTAGAGAGGGTACGCTGCTAACGCTACCTAGGCTATGGCCAAATGGCAGCTGGTTGCGAGGGCCCTGACAGAACGAGAGAATGTTGGAGATGCGGCAAGGGGCCATAAGGCTGCGGCATACGAGAGAACGCCGCAGTGCTACCTCTGCGGCGCAAAAGAAGAGAAGCCCCGGACCGGTCTTCTACCGGGGACGCTGAGATGCTTGGCGCGGCTAAAATACGGCACCCGCTGAAGTAATGCGAAAGCGGTTCCGGGGGGAATAATGACATGGAGAAGGGTTGGTGTTTTTTAATGGGTCCTTGGTAGCATCATTATAATGACAGAGCTGACTCTGTATAATTTATAATTATACGCAAGGTATAATTGAATATTATATATGTTAAGTCATTGTAGTGATGCAGCAACTAAGATCCCCATACTACCGAGAATTGCGGACCCTTCACAGTGTGTTTTTGAAAATTTTTCCCCAGGCCCTCGTAAAAAAAAAATCATCATCATCATTCATCATCCATCATCATCATCATCATCATAATCATCATCATCAGAAAAAGAGAATGGAGTTGACTCAACTCTAGCGGAACTAAATGAACTTGATTCTGATCCTATTGTTGTCCAACTTCTCAGCTTTTATTACCCATGATAAAATTAATTTCAGCTTTATGAGATCCATGAAAATAGTTCACTTACTTCTCCTTGACCAATCTGTTGTTAGCTTGAGAAAAGCACCTTGATTCTAAAATCTTGATATCATGATCCGTAGCATTTGGATCTTATACCCGAACAATGTCTGTGATTAAAAATTAAAATTTTAACATGATTTTTTCGTACTGATTAGTAATCATTTTGTGTATTTTATTCTATAATTAGTTACTTATAATTAAGGTTGTGAAATTAGTGTCCTCAAGAAAAGATTTTGGCTTGTTCCTTCCTGACCAGCTACAGAGAAGAGGTACTTTATTTGAGAAAAGCTTTTAGCACATATTGGCCAGAACGTTGTTTAAGATATTCCCACGAATAGCTCCCAATGCCTGTGTCTGTAAAATCAATTATATAATTTTATGACACTCAACAGAATCAAGAAATGAAAGACTACAGGTATTTACCGCAGAGTTATTTCGTGACTGATAATTCTGATAATTCTCCATAAGTGAGACCTATGATAGAAACATGTCCATAAATAATTAATTAAAATATATTAATGACAAAGATTATGTAAGTGTTTATTTGAAATTGTATGAAATAAATTGCGTCTTCTACATATTAGGCCGCATTCATTTTTACTCGTGCAAACATTTGTCGCTAAAATGTGTGGTTTTCCAAAGCTCCCACTGCAATCCGAAAAAAAAACTTTTTCCCTCTTTTGAAAACCAGGATCGCACGGGCTACCACAATTGCTCGAAATACATGCAGAAGAGTGAAGCAGTAAAGCCTTAACAGTGGAGAAAACCCAGAAAAAGAAACGACGTGTATGTTTTCCTGGAATAGGGCCATTTAGGTACAGGACTGATTTGGAGTTTGCAAATAATTATTATGTAGGCACTTATCAAGATCGAAAGGCAAAATTTTTTACAGATATTCCTCGATTTGGAACTGTTTCCAATGTGTCACTTGTTTATATGCATCCTGTTTTATTAGGAGTATATAGAAACTGATTTTGCTATGGTTGGAGGGCCCTCCTGATGTGCAACTTTCTTCTAGTGACATTGATCAAATCTCTGTAAAGTTAGTAGAATTAGGAAAAAGTAAGCCAAAACACTTTTCTAGGCCACTAAAGTTATTCGGAGACATAAACTTTTGGAAAGCTACCGAATTCAGAAACTTCCTTCTCTATAGTGGACCAATGGTCCTTAAAGGAACTTTGAAAGAAGAAATGTATGTGAACTGCATGGCCTTACATATTGAAATTACAATCTTTTCAAGTTCAATTATAGTTAAAATTCCAGGATACGTTAGCTACGCTCAAGAATTTCTCGAGTATTTCATTTAAATATTTGAAATTTTTTACAGAAATGAATTCATGCCATACAATTTCCATAATTTACTTCATCTTTGCAAAGATGTTTAAAAATATGGGCATGTAAACGCCTTTAGTGCATTATGCTTTAAAAATTATATGGCCACTATTAAAAGAAAATTAAGAAATAACATCCTTTACAGAAGTTGGAAAGAAGGTACGCTGAAATGGAAATTTTAGATAACCTGAACAACCGAACGTCTAATGCCAGTCAATTTGTCAAAAAGCTTCATTTTAGCGGATCACGGAACAATAATAATAGTTTTTAAATGACTGCATAATATAAGATTCTCAATTATGAACTTTTTTGATCGACTGCAATAGTTCAAGAAACAACTGCGTTTTACTAAAAGGTGGTTCCATTGCATCAATTCTAAATATTATAGAATATGAGGAAAATAATATATATTTGGTAGGAAAGAAGCACCTTGCATTAGAGGATCTGTATGATAAGCCCCATGCTTCCAGTTTCTTCAATATGCACGTAATAGATCAAAATAGGCAGGAACTTTATTTGGAATGCCGTATATCATAATTTTAGGAAAATCAATAAGAAATGTGTCAAAGAGGAAACTCGGCGAAATTTTTAACAATTAAATTATTAGTTAAATGTTTATTTCCACGTGTATTTTTCTGAAATAAATGATGCAGTTTTAAAACTGGCGGACCCCTTGCCTTCTTGGCTCGGCACGATATTCTTAAACATTTAAAAAGGACAAGTAAGGCTGGATATATAATTTTTTATCAATGCTAACTTCATTATAATCATTTTACTATTTAAACCAATGAAAAAACTTGAAGTTTTTGATTTGAATTAATTTCTTATATACAGGGTGTCTAAAAAGTCCCGGGACGGTTGGATATTTCCTCAGGTAAAATATTTTTCAAAAAAGTGAAGGTCATTCCTGAAGTATATTTCAACGAGGAATTCAATGGTTACCTTCATTTTGACCTTGAAGTTGACCTTCATGGCTTTTTAAAGGTCAACTTTGTTTTTTAAAATGGAAACCCAACTTTTTTTACATCTCCAATCGATTGAGCGGAAAATTCTACGTTCAGGTATGTATCCAAGTCATAGGTCAGTTGTAACGTTCAAGGTCAGTTAGTGGTTATTTGAAATTAACAAAGTTTTCCAAGAGGTCAATGTAATTTCTGAAGTAAATTTCAACGAGGAATTCAATGGTCACCTTCATTTTGACCTTGAAGTTGACCTTCATGGCTTTTAAAAGGTCAACTTTGTTTTTAAAAATGGAAACCCCCTTTTTTACATGTGCAATAGATAGAGCAGAAAATTCTACGTTCAGGTACGTACCCAAGTCATAGGTCAATTGTAACGGTCAAGGGCAGTTAGAGGTTATTTGAAATTAACCAAGTTTTACAAGAGGTCAGTGTAATTCCTGAAGTAAATTTCAGCGAGAAATTCATTGGTGAGCTCTGTATTGATCTTGGTTAAGGCGTTTTGAATATTGTAAAATAATAAGAAAATTTTTCATTAAAAGTTCCAGGTGTCCTGGTGAGAGTTCTGTTCCTCCTCGAAGAGTTATGCAGTCATATACCGTTTTTCGATACCTAAGTCAATACCTAAGGCGATACCAGAAGTCCTATACCATTTTTCCATACGAATATTACGAATCGAAACTAAATTTACGTATTACGAGTGCATACTTACTATCTTTCGCTAAAAGATTATCATGGCGCAAGCTAAACTTTTGGAACGAGAGAGGGTATCTGTATTAATGATGCGTGGTTGGGGAGATCTAGTTCGATCTTATGATCAAGTTCGTTTGCTTTTTAATCGCACTTTTCGTAATTGAGAAGGGTTAAATCCTGTCTCAAAATCAACAATTAAAAGAACTGTAAGGTCACCGTTGAATTCCTCGTTGTAATTTACTTCAGGAATTACACTGACCTTTGGAAAACCTTGTTAATTTCAAATAACCTCTAACTGACTTTGAACGTTACAATTGACCTATGACTTGGGTACGTACCTGAACGTAGAATTTTCCACTGTATCGATTGCAGATGTAAAAAAAGGGAGTTTCCATTTAAAAAAACAACAAATTTTACCTTAGAAAAGCCATGAAGGTTAACTTCAAGGTCAAAATGAAGGTCACCAATGAATTCTTCATTGAAATTTCCTTCAGGAATTACACTGACCTCTTGTAAAACTTGGTTAATTTCAAATAACCTCTAACTGCCCTTGAACGTTACAATTGACCTATGACTTGGGTACAAATCTGAACGTAGAATTTTCCGCTCTATCGATTGCAGATGTGAAAAAGGAAGTTTCCATTTTCAGAAACGTAGTTGACCTTCAAAAAGCCATGAAGGGCAACTGCAAGGTCTAAAATGAGGGTCACCATTAAATTCCTTGTTGAAATTTACTTCAGGAATGACCTTCACTTTTTTGAAAAATATTTTACCTGAGGAAATATCCAACCGTCCCGGGACTTTTTAGACACCCTGTATATAGGCACGGTGAAAAAGGACAAAGAAAAACTTTTAGAAGCTTTAATAATGACGGATATTGATAGTGACGCCACGGAAAACTATGCGGAAAAACTTAAAACCACCAGATAAGTAAACCAATATGTAAACTTTCTCATTTTTATTCTGTAAAAAAGCATAATTAAATGTTTGCTTTAATATGTCTCTAGAAAAGAATACTGCAACTGCATCTCCTCCTGCTGATCCTCCAAATTTTCAACCTCAACGACTTCCTGATTTTTAAATTTCTGGTATCTACGCTTTTTAATCATAACACGATAAGTTTAGTTTTTCTAAATTTTAATTTTTGTTATTTAAATGTGCACAAAGTTTTCTTAATTTAAACACTTATCGGGTCAATATTTTAATTATATGAGATTCTCTTGCTATTATATTTTCAGAAAAACAAGTTTCTTTGGAACAAACCTCTCCTCGAAATCCCCCGCAAGCAGTCTCGAATAAAAAATAAAAAATTCCTGTTTTGCCACAAAAAAATCCAGACCCAAACCACTTGATAAGCCGAAGAAACAAAAAAGTTTCGAAAACTGTCTCTCGAGTCTTGCGTATCAGGACCGAAAGTCTGGTAATTTATAGAAAACGAAGACATTCGGATATTTATTTCGGGGTTCACTCGTGTAAAAAACTACGAATTTTGCCGACTTTTCGTGAACATTGCAGTTCACTTCTTCAAGGCTGTCCTGAAACTGAGGTATCAGGTTATGTTGTTCTTATGTATCCTCTATACGATGCCTGTGATTGGCCAGAGCGTCCCATCGTGGGGACTGGTCGAACCTGATTGGCCAATCAAGTCGTTTGTTTAAAAATCCAGAGGACGGAAAGACAAATCGGATTGGTATTATATCCATTGTTCCTATTGATGTTATTAGGGTGTTTTAAGATTTAGATTGCTTCTCTATGTGCTTTTTTGTCTTTAGGGTTATTTAGTAGTTGTCTTATTTTCGCAGGTGATATAAATATGGTTTGGATGTTGCGTTTGTTGAGAATTCTTCCTATTTGTTCTATGACACTTTGGATGTAGGGTAGTGATGTACATCCTCAATGTATAAAAAGGGAGAGCTGAGAATTCGGACTTAAGATAACTGTCACTTGTGATTTTCACAAGTGCCTATTTCCAGATCTCAAATTCCAGCTCTCACATAGACGAGCCTTGCTTTTATACAGTCACATTTTAATGTCAAGATAATTAATGTCAAAATAATATCAATTATTCTTACCTTACAGTATTCCATAGTTAAATTGTAGCGTTAGTTATAATAAAGAGAAGGACGCAGGTGGGAGGCAACTCGCGAATGAGTATTCCCTCTCTATACAAATTAGCCAGAGTGGGAGGCTCGAGGCGAGCTATGGTGCGCGGGCCCAAAAACGGAATGGTGGGGCGAACTCGCGAACAGCTACCTCAATCTCCGCGCGCATGCGCATGGTTGAGAGAAGCGAGGCGAGCCATGGCGCGCGCCCCGCGCGTTGTGTATGAAGGCACAAATCCTACACCATCAACGTTCTCCTCTCTCTATCTCTCTCGCTCTACCTAGGGAGTTGAAAGGAGAAAATAAAGAACCACTCTGAATTTGAAATTTTTGTTTGCCATCTGCATGTACCTCTGTTCTTTTTAGAGCAATTTAAATTGTTGAAAGTGCTATTGGACTTAAGTCCCTGATCCGAAACTGCTCAAACAATAATCAGTCTGTTGTGCCCTCTAGGTGTCATTCTCACTGATTATTGAGCGATAAAATACCTCGGGCCGCCAGGGTTTACTTATTTTTTTGAGTTTTTTTTAAATAGCTTTATCCATTTGTTTGTTTGTGTAATCATTCTGTATTAGGATTTGTTTAACGTTTTGCAATTCCTTTTGCGAGTTATCTTTATCTGTTATGCAGACAGCTATGTATACAAGGGAGTTGATGAACGATTGTTTTTGAGATGGTTTATGGTGGAAGGAGACATTTAGGCATCTGTTTGTGTGTGTGGGTTTTCTGTAAACTTCATGTCATAATGTGTAATCAGATCTTTTGTAAACTAATACGACCAAGAATGGCAATTTTCCGTTTTGTTCCATTTCCATGGTGAACTGGATATTAGGACGTAATCGATTGATGAAATCGAAAAACTTACTTCGTTCTTCTCGTCCATGTCGCCAGATGACAAAAGTATCATCAACGTAACGACTTTGCACTTAACTTAAATGTTAAGACCTCGTTGTGCGAATAAAGTTTAAGCTTATTAATAAAAAGCCAAATTTAAATAAAATAAAATTGTACTTCCTCGTGACAATCTTGCACTTTAATTAAACATGAGGACCCTGTTATACAATGAAACATGCAAAAAAATAAACATTTAAATTATGTCAAAAAATCTCAAATAGATCTTATGAGAGAGATCTATCCCTAAATCACGCAATCATCCCTTCCTCGAGTGAATTTACAATCTTTGATTTTTTTATGATTTAAAATTTCAGAAGGAAATTTTATTTTAAAAATAAGTTTGACTTATTTTCTTGTTGTAAAAATAAGGTTCAAGTTATTTTGAAAATGTATAGGGCTAGTTTTAACGTCCTATCAGTATCGGAGACAATTTATATTGTTGGTTGCAATTGACTGGAAAGGACAAAGTAAACGCAAATTAAACGAATTTCTTAATGAAAATAAATATCATTAAGATAAGTTTAAAATGCAACAAAACAACTAACAAAAATGAATACAATTTTTGGCATAGGTAAGATCACTTATTAATATCAGCCAAGTGCAGTAATCAAATTGAGAATATAAATAAGCACAAAGTCAATCCTCGATTAGAGAAGAGTAATAATGTTACATGTTTAGTGTCCAGGATAGCCAATAAAGACGCAGGCGGATCTATTGGCAATTAATGAAAGCCTGAGAAACAAAGAATTAAAAAATAGAATGGTGAATTTCACAAACTAGTTCAAATTACTAAATGATTAATTAGAGAAAATGTGTTATACATTTCCTGATGAAAGCTTGCGTTCATAATATTATATAATTGATTTTATATTTACAGACACAGGCATTGAGAGTTATAGATGAGAATAGCTTCAACATTGTTCTGGCCAATATCTGTTATAGGCTTTTCTCAAATAACGTAGCTCTTCTCCATAGCTAGTCAGGAAGGAAGAAGCCAAAATCTTTTTTTGAAGACACTAATTTCACAACTTTAATTATAAGTAAGTAATTACAAAATAAAATAAATTATATGATTACTAATGACTACGGAAGAAATCATATTAAAATTTTAATTTTGAATTACAAACAGAGTTCGGGTATCGTATCCAAGTGCTACGGATCATGATATCAAGACTTTAGGATCAAGGTGGTTTTCTCAAACCAACAACAGATTAGTCAGGGTGAAGTGAGTGAACTATTCTCATGGATCTTATAAAGCAGAAATAAATTTTATCACGGGTGATAAATGCGGAGATGTTAGACAACATTAGGATCAGAATCAACTTAATTTAATTCCGCTAGAGGTGAGTCAACTCCATTCTGACCCTATAGTTGTGCAACAACTCCGTCTACTTAACAGTGATAGAAGCTCTTGAAATTATTCTAAAATTTGTTTGAGCATCTGAAATCTGTCGCATCTTTCACGATGGGCCCGAATTGAGTTCAAACTAAGAGGGCCCGCGCCTTTCGTTTTTCTTCTGAAATCATTTCAGTGATACCTCACGATTGGTTTGAGACTAAATAGAAAAAAATCGCTAAAGGGATTGTTCAATGAACTTAATTTCTATTTTTTATTTTCAGATTATTATGTATATTTTTGTCAACATAACTCCAAAGCGGTGCATTTATTCGTTTAGCTCTGTATGTTTAGGACATATATATTTCGCAATTTATATTTTTTCTGAAAAATAGAAACAAATTCAGTTCAAGTTTTTGTGAAATAGTATATTTCCTGTGCACTGTGGATGAAATTGTTCAGAATTTAATAAGTTAAATCATACTAAATTGTTGTAGTACTTCGGAATTCCCAAAACTGTATCTCCTAAACTATATAAAGTTATAAAATTAAATTATATTATTATGTTTCTCTTGGCGTTTGTATTAATAATTAATTTATTAAATATTAAATCAGTTCCGGGAACCTTTCCCTAGTCGAAGATGAGGTATTTTTTACAAACGTAATAAATGGCATTATTCGGATAACAAGATTATTCTAATTGAATAAGCAGTATTTGGCTTCTTGCATGGTTAAAGAAGGCGGAATCGTTGATCAAATACAGAGTCCGAATGGACTTGATTAGACACCAACGCAGTTAGATTCCATTTTGACTCTAGTTATCTAAGAACTTCGATTTTCCAACAGTATATCCTTTAGTCTTTTTGTTATTCGTTATAAAAATGTTAGTAAAGTACTATAGAAACTTTTAAGGATGACGAAGGCAATGTTTTTCTGAAATTTATGCCACATTTTCGAAACAATGTTTCGGCAATGTTGCACAGAAATATTAATAAAAATTCAGAGAATATTTTGACAATATTTCGTGAACATTTTGCAGACACATACGACAATCTCTTTTCAACATTGTTTTGAAATATTGCTCGAACATTTCAGACAAATATTGTCCTAGTCGGAAATTTTCATGTTTCTCGAACGCTGCTGCAATATTCATTTGGAATGTTGCCAATTTTTCTATTAAATATTGCAGGAATATTTCTGCGACATTGCGTATTATGTGGGCTGATTATAGACAACTAGCATTTTCTGACAGTCTTCAATCTCAGTCAATTCATGTGAATTGTTACCATAATCCTTTTTTATAAGATAAGGTCCATAAGATAAATGAAAAAAATTTCTAGTGACCAGTAATGCATCCGAATGTTTTGGAGTGCGAAGCAAAACTCAATCATCCTTTTGCAAAACAATTCTCGAATGAGTCTTCTGTGTTCAACCTCGCTTTTTGAAATTCGCGTTAATTTTCTGCCTATCTAAAACAATTTTTGCATCTTTCTTATTACCTTCTGATTCGAAGAAATTGATAAGATTTTGAATTTGATCAATAGGTCTTACACCAAAATGCAATTAAAAAGGAGTGTATCCTGTACTAAAATGCGTTGTAATATTTAAAAAAAAATATGTAATTGTCAATGTTCAATGAAAATTAAAATATTCAAGAATTTTGTTCAGTAAAAATTTAATCTATTTAACATAATAAAAAATAATTTTAGTAATGAAATTACAAAAATTCACAAATCTGACTATTTTAAAATCGCACTCACGGCACTCATACTCACACTCATAAACGGATATAAAAATACGAGTCATAAACAATCACATTTAAATAAATATTACAAAGAATAAAACACAGACGAATTTTGTCATATCAATTTTGTTGATGATCTTCTTAATCAAAGAAAATGTTGTAGTCGATGTGAAATTGATGGTTAAAAGTTAAGTGAAGGGTAGTACAAAAGTACGATAGTAAAATACGCAGCTGTAAAAGTTTATAGAAATGAGTATAAACCATTTTAATCAATTGAATTCCAAAAACCTGTGCACTTAAACACTCTTAGATTCGTACCTGGATTTTCACTTTACAGAAGAAAACTCTATCGCTTATTGGCTTGTAATTCGGAAACCCCTATTATCAAATCTAATTTCTCATTACATGTTGGTAAATGACTTTCATTCTTCACAATTTTTCATTCAAAAACTTACACAAGTATATAGAATCAAATTCGACATAAGTTCGCCTTCAAACAGAAAGTTAAGTTTCCATGAAAGTTTTATGAACAAACTATTGTTGATCGATTATTTGAAATATGAAAAGTCACTAATAAATTCAACAATTCCATAGCACTGAAAGTGGTGTTGATTACTGTGAGTACAACTTTAGTGTAGTTCTTTGCGGTAAGAAGCCATTATCTGCATCAAGTAACTCTTGTTTCTCTCTTCCAATTACCTAACTTTATTTTCAGTCCTCATAATGTGAGATGTAGATTTTAATCAATTTTAATTGAATTTTCTGCCTCTTTTTAGGAAAAATTTTCACTCGATACCACTTTTGCTTTCCTGGATTTCCTTTTAGAATATCCTGAACCCTACACTAGGAATTATCATTATCTATGTTAAGACCAATGAAAAAAGTATCACGAAGTGTGGGAGGGGGTCAGAAGTTCCTGAAAAATGTATCATGTTTTGTGAATGGCCCCTTAGGAATCTTAGTCCCAAAATCTCAGTATCGCAATTTTAACACCTGTCCTCTATTGTTTGCAAGATAGGATCCAAAAGGAGACAACTCTTTGCAGTCCGAAAGCAAAGAGGAAATACTTACCTATAATTAAAAGAGGATGATCTTAGACCATTCTGCAGTTTTTAAAGCTTCTCCCATACATAAAAAGTGGAAAATTTCACTTTCAATAAATCATCTT